>NW_010415775.1:36909-67821 GCF_000710305.1 Buceros rhinoceros silvestris | reverse complement strand
CGCTCTTGATACCCTGCTCGAGAGCAGACATCCTGGGAATACAGGGGATTTATGGTGGTTCAGTTAGTTTCTACTTGGCTCAGGCTCAGATTTAAAGTCTGCTGACTTAGCCCCGATACTAAAGGAAAAAACAGGACAGTTTTGTCAGGTGGCATTAGGAACTGGGACCAGCACACGGGACTGGTGAGAAGTGGTGTTAGTTCTTGTATTTCTCTTTTGTTTGATGTTGTTTGGGATCCTAAAGATATTAGCTGCAATCTCTCAGCTGGTCATGATGTCTGGGCAGGAGCTGCAGATGAAGCATAGGAGTAAGTGTGCGCAGGAGTTGAGCCCTGGTTCTGCCCCCAACAAACCTGCCGTCCAAGCTCTCTCAGAGAATGCTGTATTTGGTATGTGCTGCGTTAAGAGAGGACAGTGAGAATTGGAGTTTCACAGAGAAGGACAGGGCTGTCCTGGCAGTGCCAGCACGCAGGTTAATGGGATATTCTCATCTTACGCGAGTGGAGATGAGCTGGGGCCTTGCAGATGCTTCAGTATCCTGCGCGAAGGAGCAGTGTAGGATCACTGATGAATGCAATGCTCCAGGAAATGCTGGGGTTCAAAGAGCTATCTTTCCATTGCCATTTTAGGAGCTTTCAGTCAGGCAGTGTCCAGAGAAGGGAAGTTCCTTCCATGATTAACTGAAAACTTTTCTAAATACATTTTAAACTGTGTGAAAAAGAGAGATGATCTTCCTGCTTTAGTCCCTTCTTACAGTCTCAATGAAGGTAGCAGGGTTGAGGGAGATGAGTAAGATTTACCCTGATGGTAAGATTATTTTAAAACAACTACTAGAGCTAGTTAAGGATGACCTCCCTTAAGTTTTTTTACCAGGGTCTGAGGGCTTTGTTTTTCTGCTCCAAATGCAGACGCATCACAAGCACCTAAGACATTACAAACAGCACATCATCCTGCACCCCTTCAGCTGTAGTTACAGCAGCAGCTGCTTGACGAGCACTGAACCTTGGATGCTGGTTGTGGCAAGCTACAAGCTCTCAGGATTCACCTTGTAGGTCAAAAACAGGCTATCAAAGTGATGGGGAAGGGCTAGTATGACTAGTGCAAACTTCTGAAGCAGTGACCTGCCCCATGCCCTGCTCAGTGCAAAGGTCTTGTGGAGAACAAAGTGCTAGCATGTATATTGTTTAAAATATATGTATTGCTTTTGTTTAATGAAAAATATTGATCAACGCGGGATCTTCCAAATGTTATGAGTTAAATGGAAGTATGATTTGGCTACTGTTCATCAGGTGACAGGAATATCTGCCTTGCCTCCTTTTGTCTGTAGCACTGCTGTGGTTGTTTGTTTAAAGGAACAAAACTCTTATTTTCTTTCTTTCTTCAAGACAGCAGTCTTGAATCTTAACTAGTGCTCAACTCCTTTTCCCTGCAAAGGATTAGAGCGGTGCAGTTTCCATAGATGTTGTGTTTCAAAAGACTCCAACAGAGATGTGCAAAAGAAAAAGTCTTCTAAGCTCTAATTTTCATTCCTACAAAAGATTTGACACCATGTCCGTCCATTTGATGTTTTATTATAAAAATACAGCACGTACATAGTCAGGTGCTGATATTCCCGAAATAAAGTGCAAATCCTCGCAGCGAAGCTTTGTTGATGTCTGGTAACATCCCCATCAAGACATTTTGGAGGATTTTACCACTAAACTACAAAGAAAAGAATTTCCTTTTCCTGTGTGTCCTCTCTCATGAAGTTTTTGGTCAATGGAATTCAGTGATCAAGTGTCTTTCTTGTATATTTGCCTCTTTCAGTCTATGGATTGTTTAAATGTTGTAAATTAATTCAAACGATTAGTAAAAACGAAACTCTTCAGCTGTCAGAGATGCTGTATATTGATTGATATGAAACTGGAAAGGATGATTTTTAAAATGTAAAGCTTATGAAATGTTTATATGCTCTTCCATTTCCTATGAACTGAGACAAGATACAAACAAGAATGTTTGTGCCAAAGTTTGTGACAAGCCCTCTTTAAGGCAAACAAGGAAACTTTATGTATAAAAAGTGTGCTTTTATATTAAGAAAGTAGCTCATGTAACTTAATAGTGTTGCAACTGGGAGAGGGGTTTGATAAACTGTAAATACAGTTATTTTATTTTTTGTACATTTTTAAGAAGGAAAAAATAAATATTCCTATGTATGAGATAATATTTCTGTTCCTGTGGTTGTATTACTACATGCTGGGGATTGGTTCCTACTTCTGAGCACAGAAAACTTTGCAAAACCAAGAAAATAGAAGTTCATTCTACTGAGAAAACAAGAACAGACTGAAAAAAATAATCACCAAAACCTGGGTTCAATTACTGGCCTGGCAGTGGATATTGTCTACTCAGACTTCAGTAAGGCTTTCCACACTGTCTCCAATAAGGTCCTTGCAGAAAAGCTTATTGGAGACAGTGCTTGATGTACAGGCTGGATGAGGAGACAGTGAGTGGTGTGAAGACTGTCTGAACAGCTGAGCCAAGAGGGTGGTGGATCAGTGGCACAGGTCTAGTTGGAGGCCTGTGACCGACTAGCAGCGTACCCCAGGGGTCAATACCAGATCAGTCTTGTTCAACATTGTCATTAATGACCTGGATGAGGGGGCAGAGTGAATGCTCAGCAAGCTTGCTGATAACATCAGACTGGGAGGAGGGGCTGATACACCAGAGGGTCATGCTGCCATCCAGAGGGACGTCAGCAGGCTGGAGAAATCAGGTGACAGGAATCTCACGAGATTCAGCAAGGGGAAGCACAAAGTCCTGTACCTGGAGAGGAACAATCCCCTGCACCAGAACATGCTGGGGGCTGCCCAGCTGGAAAGCAGCTCAGCAGAAAAGGACCTGGGAGTCCTGGTGGACACCAGGTTGAACCAATGTGCCCTTAAGGCAAAGAAGGCTGATGGTATCCTGGGGTGCATTAGACAAGTATTGCCAGCAGGCTGAGGGAGGCGATCCCTCCCTTTATTCAGCACTGGTGCGGCCTCACCTGGAATTCTGTGCCCAGTTCTGGGCTCTGCAGCATGAGAGAGACAAGAACATACTGGAGTGAGTCCATCAAAGGGCCACCAACCTAATGAAGGGATGAGAGCACCTTTCCTATGAAGACAGGCTGAGAGCTGGGATTGCAGCTGGGGAAGAGGAGGCTCCACAAAGATGTTATCAGTGTGTACAAATATGTAAAGGGAGGCTGCAAGGTGGATGGAGCCAGGCTCCTTTTAGTGGTGCCCAGTGACAGGACCAGAGACAACGGGCACACACTGAAACACACGAGGTTCCCTCTGAACGTCAGGAAACAGTTTTTTGCTGTGAGAGTGACCAAGCACCGGTACAGAAAGGCTGTGGAGTCTCCATCCTTGGGGATATTTAAAAGCTGCCTGGACAAGGCCCTGGGCAACTGGCTCTAGATGGCCCTCCTTGACCAAGGGGATTGAGCGTATGACCTCCAGGGGTCCCTTACAACTTCAACCATTCTGAGATTCTGTGACACAGTCTCCTGAGAACCTGACTGGAAGCTCTGGCACTAACATCTTTGGAGTCCAGGGAACCTGGGATGAGATCCTTACCTGCACTGCTCCTGCTGTGCCCTGCATGCCCAAAGCACTGAAGCATACCTGGCCATGCATCTCACAGTACAATGTTTTCGTCAATCATTCTTTTCCTCCGCCAGTTGACCTAGTTTTTTTCAAACAAGAATCCAGGAGGTGAGAACATCTAAGTGGGAAGTTCCTTGGCAACCTTGCCAACCAGTGGCAGGGCAGCCCTGTCTTACCGTGGGGTAGAGAAGTTCAGTGCTCCTTTTGAGGTCAGGTCATGATCGGGACACGCTGCTGTGCAAGACCCAGCCCCTGAGATCTCCTCCCTTGTGTCAGGCAGAGACCACACCTGGGCAATGAGGAATGAAGTTAATTCACCCAAAATGTCTTGGCCAATGGAGTGTGGGCTCCAAGAGCTCAGCTTCCTCCAGCCCTTCTCCATCCCCATCCAAGCACAACTCATCCAGTTGTGGCCATCTCTTAGGGGGACTGGATGCAGTTTGCTGGTGCTGGTAGCCCCCACGGATGAGCTGGCAGCCCAATGCGCTGCCCCTGCCGCTGTGGCACTCAGTCCAGCAGGTTTTGGGGAGTTTCTTGGGGGCTTTGCCAGGCCCTGGAGTTGCCATCTGGATGAACAGCCTGGGGTGAGCCAGGTCCAGCTCCCACAGAGCACTTTAAACTAATCACATTTCCTGGGCACGGCGTGTTTCACAGGAAGTGATTTTACTGAGCGTCTCTTAAAATGCGAATGCTTTTGACAGCGGAGTGGTTGGAACTGCTCCGTCTGCAGTCATGGAGAAGTGAGAAGTATGTTGGCTGATGGGAACCGCTGCACCAGCAGTGTGCTCAAAGGCTGGGCTGTTTCTGAGTGAGTTAGTGAGGTGACTCACAGGGTCTTAAAGAAAAACTGACCCTCTTCTTGAGAGAGGGGAGCAAAACATGCCTCTCCTAGCTTTTGACTGAATCTTTAGGGGACTCGGTGGGGCAGCAAAGCTGTGTTTTTCAGCACCTTCCCAAGCTCTCAGCTTGATTTGTGCTGCTGAAAACAGTCATTGACTCCAGAGTGAGAACTTTTCCAAGTGGGGCCAGATCCAGTGAGCTGCAGTGACTTGGGTCCCGACACAGTGGGAGGGACAGTCCCAGGCTGCCAGGTTGCTTGAGTGCCTGGTGGTGACCATCACTTGAAGCCAGGCTCTATGCTGTGAGCCCATCCACATCCCTGTCCTGGGTCAGAAGCCTTGGGCTTTGCACATCAAGATGCACAGGCCAGCAAAGGTTGTATGTGGAGGATTTTGGCATCCCTGTGTAAATAAACACCTCCTCACACCTTTGTCTTTTTGACATCTTAATGCTAAATCGTATTATGGCCCTAATGGGAGGGTGAGGAGAACGTGTGTCACACGGAGTCTGGCACAATGGAAGCTTGTGTAATAAACCTGGTTTGAAGGTGCCCTGAGCACACAGGGTACCTGTGGATGATGTAACTGGTGCTCCATCCAGACTCCAGCCTGTTTCAAACCCTTATTGTTGTGCAGTTCTATGAATAGGCTGGTTTTTTTTTTAATCTCAAGAGGAAATAGGCACTGGTTTCAGATACCTTCCAGCTGGACTTAAACTACTTTTAGCACCCTGGTGCTAATCCCAGCTCCAAATTTAACCTAGGTAAAATTTTGAGGAGCTTCAGAAGCATGCACAGGAGTGTGAGCCCATCCCCTCCAGAGCCTGGCTGAGGCTGGCAGGAGCCCCTGCTGCAATGGGCTCTGCTGCCACCCCAAAAGCCATGTCTCAGACCAGCTAACCACGGCTACCACCCTACCAACCTGTGCTGCCTCCCACACCCTGCCCCCAGATGGTGTGCTAGTCATTTGGGGATAAAAAATGCCCTAAACCTAGAGGAGGACTTAGCTATGGCAAGGAAAGCTCCCATCAGCCAGCTAAGCTGGCCTTTCCAGCTCTGGAGGACCAGGGCTCTCAGCTTTGTGCTGTCCTTCCATTGCTTTTATAAACCACCCCGGGTTATCTCGCCCCATGCCTGGCTGCCAGCTTTAGCCGCTGGAGGAAAAACTATTAGCAGCAGAGAGCCCAGCTGGCTGCAACGTGCCGGCACAGCTCCTGTGTACGGCTTAAACCCTCACTAAGCCCTCTGAATTGGCTTGCCCGGCTGCTGCCCCTTTGCCTGCAGTGGTGAGCAGGCTGGGGGCTGTGAGGACAGCAGGCAAAGCCTTCTCTGAGGCTTGCTCACCAGACCATGGGGCAACATGAAGCTTTAAGGCTTCAGCATGAAGGGAGTAACAGCGCGTGGCACATCATCGCCAGCTGCAGCAGAATTTTATTAGAAGGAAAGAACATTTAGGGGATTTCAGTAGGAGAATTTGTTTGAACCATTGGTATCCACCATACATTGGTTTTCATCAAGATTGTTCAAGGTTACATATTTATATAAGAAAACAAAATAATTCATATTTAGGTGCAATCAGTAATTCCAGTATGAAAAAGCACCATGTCACAAAACAGTTTACAATACAAAAGTCTTCAAAATCTAACATTTAAAACCAATATTTGTTCAACAGTAGTAACAATACAGTAAAAAAATTATTTCCCTTCAAACAATACTGCTTATGTATTTTGGCACTGAAAAAGAAACTATCACGAATGCACCTTTTTAACCACACAATGCTGTTTTGTGAGTATCTATACAACAAGGAAAAACATGCTTTTGAAGTCAGTCATCTTGCCAGGTGCAGTTTGAACTGCTTTCTCCATTAAGAAGAAAAAAAACTAAAACAAAAATAAAACCTCCTAAGCTGCAGCATGTCTTGTCTTTATGCCCAGGATGCAATCTGGAGAAGCATCTCTCTCAGACTTAATCTGTTGAGTAAGTGAGCCCAGCCCAGTGAGGAAGGCTTGATCTGAACCCCTCTTCTCCCTCCAATCCTGACAAGAAATGTAGACCTAAGTCCCCCAAGTGGTCTATCTTTTATAGACTGACACCAAGTTCTCACTATATGAAGCACCCCAATAAGATTCTGACCCCAAACTTGCCACTCAGGCTTTTCTTTTCCTTAATTGCTTAATTCCTCAAAATCTTTGTTAATGAGTTTTAAAGTCATTTGCACAAATGATCTTGAAATGTGAACCCATTGTTTTTGTCCTGGTATAGCCAGCAGTCCCAAGGAAAACCGAGCATGCACACGGATGAGCTGAAGGATAAGGAAGCCTGGCACTGGAGCCAGCAGGGTGCCTGGGTTAGGAGACCCTCCTCCCAGGTCTCCTCCTGGGGCTGGGACTGGCATACAGCGCAGGAGTGGTAAGCTTGAATCTGAGAGGGGGAAAGACAGAAAACTAGGCTTTTCAGGAAGAATTAGTTTCCGCTCAAAACTGACCCCTATTAGAACAAGAATGCAGGTACTATGCTCTGAGCGAAACACTGGTGCCTGTGTGCAGCTATGACGGCCCTTGAAAAAGGCTGATTCTAGTGAACATGCAGTCCTTGATGCTACTTCTAAAAGCTGAACAATAACAAAAACAAAAAAAAAAGTTTAAATAGTTTTTACATCTTACATCAAAGATGCCACTACAAAAACACAATAGTATCACACATTAATTAGTACAGTCTTAAAAATGCAAGCCAACACTGGTAAGACTCCCATACATTCTGCATATCATATGTACAGAAGAGAACAGCTTCTCAAGAGGAGAGGACAATCGAAGAGAGATGCTCTTCTGTTTTTTTCTGAGTACGTTGCATAATACAAATACATTATCAGCATAAGAAAACTTTACTCTGACACTGAGTTCAAGAAAGGTCCTAGCTGGAAGTTAATAGCAGCGGGAAAGATGCACGTGCTGGGGGGCACAAAGCACATAAACCACCCTCTGCCAAATTCTCCATCACCTCTGATGGCCTGATTATCTATTTCCATTTTAGTGGGTAGGTTTAACATGTTGCTCTGCGGGTACATGCTCCCAAATCATGCCACAGCACAGGGCCAAATCCCGAGAGCTGCCCTCAGGCTTCCTGAAGGCAGCTCACCTCTAGATACCCTTTTCGTGAGCTTTGCCTGGATGGGGACTGGCTGAAGACTCAGAATATCACCAGCTGAGCTTACAACAGAATCAGAAGGAAAAAATTAGCACATCACAATAGCTGTAGGCAAGTACATGCAGGACACTAGCAATTCTAGGCAGCCGTAAGAAAAATATGCAGACCAAATGAATTTAATTCATAGTCATCCCTCTCCTTTCTGAGTTATCAAAGTCTTCCTTAGGATATGTAGGTTTTTTTACAAAGCATTCATGTGGAGAGGTATCTAATTTTGCCAAGACACAGGATATGCTGAACTCCATGCTGCTGCAGTTAGTCTGCCTGTGGTAGCTTACTTAAAGCTAGATTTGGTATCTGCACTCTACACTGCAGTGCCTGAGGGAACAGAGAGGAGAAAGCTCTCCCTGTGGAATGGTCATGGACTTAAACAGGAACCGGACACTTGGATGCATTCAGCCTTGGCCATGTTTTATCTCAATTTATTAGACTCTACTGCGCAAAAAATATCTGCCCAAATTTACACAAAAAAGTGTGTAGCTATTTACTTTTGTATCTACCATGACATTCACTCAGTGATATTTAAAATTCAAAACATATCAAGTACTTCTGTCTGAAGAGGCCAATATCGGTCACCTTGGTTCAAGAGCAAAATAGAACTGAACATACACGTAGTAACGGCAAGACTGCTTGGACGGAATTGAAGTGAGCAAGTGGAAGAGATAAGCATATTAAAACGTGGCTCAATCTGTTTCCTTGCAGCAAATGTGCAGACAAAAATAATCCCTAAAGTAATTAAGCACTTCATTTTTTCTAGGCACAGTGAGCCTACCTTGCTAGTAATTGCTCAGGCAGCTCTGCTCTTGGGATCATTGGGACTTTTGCTAGCCTATGAGCTAAATGACTGTCAGGGCTGAATCTAAGAGGATCGAAAATAAATAAATAAATCACGAACACAACTGAAACACAAACAACTAAAACATGGATAAGGAAACCTAAGACGAAATACCAAAGAAACATGATCTTGTAGAGCATTTGTATGACTAACATGGAGTACAACATCTTTAGCAAGCTTCCTCAGATCCTTATCAGATTAAAACTCTGGTTTTGTTTTATCTGTTTCTCCCAGACACTAATAAAAACTACTTGGTTGCCCTGGAAATGGGAATAAGCTAATGACAGGAATTAAAAAGGTGGCGGTGGCAAGGAACTGCAAGTTCTTCCCCAAAAAACTGAATAGGACACACTAATCTTCCCTCTGAGCACAGTCAATTAACACCACAAATGAAGCTTAGAATTTAAGAGGATTTTCTCAGGTGGGTTTACTGATCACCATCATCCCATTTGTTGGGGGAACATGAGGCCAACCGTGAATGCTGCTGAAACTCCCATCCCAGGAAGGAGAAAACCAGAGGTCACACCCTCAACACATGTTTCTGACAGATGGCAGGAAGAGTTTCTGCCTGACATTACTGCGTCAAAATTATCCTTGGTCCACAGCATCTGGGCGCTTCAGGCAGCATCAGGGCACCGCATGCCAAATAGTGATACGTAGGAAGATACTCCTCCTGCCTGGAAGAAACCAGCTCTCTGTGGAATAAACCACGGGAGTGGAGAGCCATCACCGGTCCGATTCAGTCTGTAGTGCATCACAAAGACACATGCGATAATGAAAACCACATTGTTCCAGAGGTTCAGTGTGTTCTAGAAATGTTTAATATCGACATTTCTTAATAATAAGAAATAAATAGTGTGGTTGGCAAGGTACACGCAGGAGACGCAAAGGCTGGGAACCAAATCAGAAGCTGTTCCATCTAAGTGCATCAAGCCTGGCTCCTCCAGATGTCATGGGCTGGTGTTTGTTATTTGATCACACAGAGAGCAGAGATGGCCACCGGGAGGTGGGCACAAAGCCTCCGAGAGGTGGACACCCTGAGCACCTGCCCTGGCCAGGTGACAATATCTTTGGTATAAGGTCAGGGCAAAAGAGGAAGATCTAAGACATTTCTCAGCTGCAGAGTTAGTGAGCGCTAGAGAGACGGTGGCCATCACGTGCTTCGATATCTGGGAAGCACTTGGCCGGCTGAATAAAGTTCAGATGATCATCTCTGTGGCAGGACCCAGAGCCCCCAGCCTCAGCACACAGTGACATGGGGACAAAGCAGCCCAGGAGTCCCACTGAGTGGGCTGGCACAGAGGAGCTGTTCTGTGCTGATTATTGCTAAGGGGGTTTCACCTTGTGAATCACTGCCTGACCTAAAGGCAGTGATGTCTCTCACAGTTTTTCATTCCTCTAGTCTTTTCACATTGTTCACTACAACCCGAGCTCTTTTCCGCCTTGTTTATTGTGCATTAAGTAACATCTTACACGTGATAGCTTAATCTCAACTATATGTATTAAAATAATACTTATGACCTGTGGGACCAATAAGGAAATAAAATCTACATTGCAAGGAGCTTCTCACATCTGGCCTTTCCAGCTGTTACTTGTTGAGATCTGGAGAGTATATCTGAAAGGCTTTAAATCTTATCCTGTGAAAATCCCCACCCCTGAACAGCTTCTCAATTGTCTGATTTGGAAGCAACAGCAGCAAAAGCCAGGCGGGAATAAGGGTTGCAGCTAACGGAGACACCCATGGCAGCCAGGGGCGGTTTCTGCGAGGCATGAGGAATTTGACTTTGCATCCAACCAACTGTTCTACTGCTCTGAATGTCAGAGGCACCTAACAGCTTTTGTAGCCCCTCAGCAACAGTCCCCTTTTCTAGTGTCACTGCTTTCCATGGCAATTTACAAACCCTGCTGCTTTTTCCCTCCTTGTGCTTAAAACACATCTGTTCTCCTCACCTTCGCCAGCCTGCAGACTGGCACTTGACCTTTCAGAGGCAAATGGAGCTTTTCCTTCTTGTCTACCACAGCTGGGAAGAAAGCTCCTGCAGGCAACGTTTTGCCCTCAGTTACACTTAGGAAATGCCTTATGCTCCTCCTGGGAGCTGTTTGTTCGACTCCCAGCTGGGGCAGGGCAAACAGCTCTGTTGCTTATATGCAAGGAAGAGCATTATTCTGCTCCTGCAGCTGCATTCTCATGCTGAAGGTATTTAAAAGCATGTTTTGTCAGTGCCTCTGACTGAACACGCAGCAGACAGAGCTGCTCTGCTAGAAGGTGCCATTTCTGGTCTAGCCCTGTGTCAGAGCACATCACACCACGAGTCTGACTTATCACTGCTTTGCATCTTACTTGCCTCCTGCACAGTCCATGGAAAACTCTGCACACAGCTCTGAGCGTTGCTTGGCTCGCTGGTGCTTGCCAAGTTTCTCTGCATTTCTAAGCACAAGTTCTGCCTGTGATACCAAGAAAACCAACTTCCCCCACCTTAAAACTCCTACGTGAGATCCTACCTAGTAAGATACAGAGCAAAGAATGCATACAAATACTTGCGCAAAGGGCAGATGAAATATTCTTCTTCACTGGTCTTGCACCAGTTACCTGACACTTATCACCCAGCCCAAGGACCACTTCTGCAGAAAAGTGAAGGAGCACAATGCACAATGACAAAGACAAAAGGAGGTGCTGGCTCTGGGGGTATTCAGGAGGTCTTGTCCTGCCCTCCCTTCTGCTTATTCAACTTGGTGCTTGTACTCTAGGCTTCAAAAGAGAACTGTTTTGAAGAACGCCTCCTTTACCCTGACAATGCTATATTGCTATTAAGTTGCATCTTCACCAGTGCTGCTAAAGAAAAAAAAAAGAGAAAGAGAGAGTTTTAAAAGAAGGGAGATAACTGAACTCAGGACACTCATTCTGAGGCAGATTTCCTTCCTGTGGCCACGTGTCCCCAGGGACCTGCCAGTTGTCACCGTGTTCTCCGGTTCACATGTACTGAGAGGCGTTCAGCCATGGCCATGTTCTCATCTCGTCTTAGTCTGATGATTAGGGCTCAACATCAAGTTCACCAAGTTTCCATGAGTCAGCTGAGCCGAGGTTCCTGCCCATGCGTGCACTTCCAGCCCACAGCAAATGCAGGGTAATGCGACTTAGACCGGTCTGCAGTGAAAGAAAATTAAGTTAAGCCGCATTATTGCACGTTCGCTATCAGTGAAGAGAGCACACACTGAAAAGTCCTGAGGCTCAGCCCCCAGGGACAGTTATTAAACCATGGGGACTTGGTCATGTGCGACCACTTCTTGTGCTGGTGTGAAATACTGCACCTAGACCTCAGCCAGCTACAGAAGTTACACACATCTGGCTTACTGTTTTAAGCAGAGTGTCTGGAAAATGTAGAGGTCATGCTTCATAACAGAGAACAAGAAGACAAAATCCCTGAACAATAGGATAAAAATCCTGCGAGCTCCTAAGAACAGCAAGAGGAATAGCACAGCTCCGTGTACCTCAGGAACATTCACTGCTGTGAACTCACAGGGTTTCAAATAATGTTGAAACAGATTTCTTTAGTCCCTCTCAAGCAATAAATGCTCGCAAAAATGCATGCATGCTGGTTTTACAAGGGTTGTGTTCCCTTTTTCCCAACGCACCCTATAACAAAGACAGGCTGCTGCAGATTGCACAAGCCATGGTCCTCACTTCACATCTTCCGGCCCAGAGTTTGGCAAGCTGGCTGGGAGTGCCAGAAAAATGGGACTGGCGTTTTCCATGGATTCAGTCTGTATGTGGGATGTCTCATTAATTCATGTGGACAACATGTGAGTGAAGGTTACCTCTTTCACACACAACTAATACTGGAGAATGCATCTGCAAAGTTGAGAGGTGATGTGAAACAGGATGTGCTGTCTACCATCCTTTCTGTACGGAAATACTGCTAAGCGATTGCTTGAAAGTGTCTGACTTGCTGTGCTATTTTATACAGGACAGGTCATTTTGTCTTCAAATGGTTTATGAAGGCCATTATGATAGCAAACGTGAATGGCAGCAAAGCAGATAATTCCAGTCCGAGGTGCGGCACACCACCACTCTCCTGCTGGTCTGAGCTCTGCGGATGCTCCTATCACAACTCCAACTACGGATCACTTTTAAAGTACATGTGGAGGCAGAGAAAGAAAAGGATAGTTAATAATTTAAATCAATACCAATAATGAATGGTAGTCCGGTAAAAGAATAAGCTCAGTTCACTCTTTAAATGTTTATGTGAGTCTTATCTGCAGCTACGTCCTCTGCAGCTGTAGGCCAGTTCTCATTCTTCCAGATTTTGTGAACTGTGGGAAGAATTATGTCTCCGCTGGCCTGGGGTCATATCACAGGTTGTGTTTTTAAACACGTGTTGTACAGTATTAACACATGAAGCAAGCTTGGCCCCAAAGCCCCACAACTATTGAGCAGAAAAACCCTGAGAGATTAGGTTCTGGGCCAGAAATATCTTGTAAAACTAAAAAGAGATGGAATGCAGTCACTTAAATAAAAGGCAACATTTTCAAAGTTCAGGTCACATGCAGCTACTTTCACAGCATTAAGAAGAAGATGGAACTGTAGAAGTGGTTCACCTTCAGTAAATGCCAGCTTCTGTATGTCTGGGCTGCTTTGGGTCTGGGTCCCTGCACTGTGTTGGTAGCTTAGAAGTCGAGCAGGGTTCCTCTAGCATCCCCTAGTCCTGCCCATGCAGTGGTAGTGATGGAACACCCCGGGAGCATCTGGGGCAGAGGGACAGATAATTCCCATCTGACAGAAGGGGTGTTGACCAGTGCGCGTCCACTGACCTTCCTGCAGCAATCCCCAGCAGTCCAGCCAGGCTTGTCCTGCTTAAAAACAACACTCAGAGCACTCGAGGGAAAGCAGCTTTCAGTACACATGAGGTGATGGACACAGGAGAGAGGGCCAGAACGTCTCCAGGTAAAACAGAAAAATACCTTGAGGAAGGCAGGCAGAGGCTCTCCTTTGAAGGGTTAGATTTGTGTACAGGGTGTCTAATGAAGATCAGGGAGAAAGAGACGGGGAATGTTTCCATCAACCAGAATTGGTGCAAAATTTGCCAGTGATGCTTTTTAACAGCTAAAAGCGCCAGGTGTTGAAATCTGCTTGTGTCTGTCATTGGGCCTCTTTTGCTTTCTTGTTTTCACACACACATCTTTCCCAGGTATTTTGATTGCTATAACGGGAATATATCATCAAATGAATTTCTGTGATCATTTGACACAAAAGCGTGTGCCTGAAGACACTTACTGAGTGTAATTAGCCACTCATCATAATTTTAGAACAACTGATTAGCAATGTTATTTTAAATTTATTTTTATTTTATTTTAATATGCTCTGCACTTCACACCTGGCAAAGCAAATGGTATGGAAAAATTCAGTCTATGTTTTTTTTTCTCTCAGTTATTGTACATGCTAGCTAGTGCTCAACTAAAAATTATTCATACTCAGCTACTCATTCATGACTTCTAATTAGTACTTAGCTAATCATCATCTGTAAAGCAGACTTATTTTACTTAGTTTATTTTAAATTAAGGCTACTAGGGATTAGCATCTACAAGGTCACTTGACAAAATGCCAACCTTGCCAGTCAGACAAAGGTTACTCTAACGAGCTTAGAGTATTCCCAACGCTGTGCACTGCCTACATGGGTAGGCACCTAGCCAACAGGATCACTAAAGAGCAGACTTTAGCTAATGACAGATTAATGCCAATTTAGTCAGCATAATGCCTCCTATTGCTAAAGCTTTTCCATTGCAGCAGCACTTGTAAAGTCCCCAAGAAATCCCTCTAGCTTTGCATACAGCAACTTTGACCAAAGGATAAACTTCCACAGCAGCAAATTTCAGTACTCCTGCATCTAGGCGAAAAGATAAACATTCAACATTTCTCTCAAGAGCTGATCTTTTTTTTTGTTTTAATTTTTATATATATAAATATACCATCATAATGCGTACCATTTCCTTGTTTCAGTACAGATTTTTTGAACTTTACTAAAATAAATGAAATATAAATGCTACAATTTTATGTTTAAAACAAGTTTTGATGACAGCCTTCCCCTAAGAGCAGGCCCAGAAACTCCGTTAGCTATGTGGAGAGAGACAAAACACTCCCAAAACTTCATACTATGCAAGAGCATTGAGAACTGCAGATGTGCCTCAGCTGGAGCTGCTTGCAGGTGTCCACAAGTTCCTCTCGTGAGAGTCTACTCTCCTTAGTAGAAACTGCTTTATTACTAACTTGAGAATTTCACATTCAACGTATATCTCCCTTAAATTCATTGTCAAGACCCAGTTTTCCGCATCTGTGTCTGCCTTTGCTGATCCCAAGCAGCAAGGTGTATTGTCAGTTGTGGATTTGGGGATCAGGATTGCAAATTGCTCAGTTCTCAGATAAAGCCATGTGAAATCGACCACTCTAAACCTAGCAAAAAATGTCGACCTTCTTTTTTTCCCGTCTCCTTCACAGCCTGGAAAATGTTCACAGCATTGAAACAATGAGGCATAGGAGCAGGGGTGCTGACAATACACCCCCCACACTTTTTGCACTTCGTACTTCCTTTGACCCGAACTGGTCAAATCCCTTCGCAATCCCTTTGGTTCAACCTCTGCAATACTTTCAGGTCCTGCGGGTGAATACTTAGCTACTAAAGCAGCAATCTAAAACCTGTCAGCGTGTCTTGCTGCCAAGGGCTTTGATATTGGTTTACTCCTTTTCATCACGTATTTTCCAAAACAGACGTATTAAAACGAAGAAACAAAATGAAGTAGTTAAAACAATGATAACACTACAATATCTGTTTAAAACAGTACTGCCCGTGCTCTGGACAAATTGTTAAGAGCAATTCAGCATTCTTATAATTAATCCACAACAAAAGAAGCTATAAGATGCCACGAATGAAGGCATAATTGGCCGTACAGAGGCAACACTACCATGAATGTTGTTTGGCAAGGGAAAAAAAAAAAAGGAGATACATAATTCATCCAAAGTACAGCTTCAGAACTGCCCAGCACTGCTGGGGTCACACTGCAGGAGGCGGACTATGGATGGATCGCTCTTGGCGCCTCGGATGAACTCCTCCAGAGAGAGCTTTCCTAGAAAAGAAACAGGTTTGCTTAGTGCATGCGGTGGGTTGCAGCACACCTGCCGAGCCTGTGACAAGCACTGTGGAAGGAAGCTGGGGAAGCCCAAGGAAAATTCCCGTGAGAGAAATCCCACAAGGCAAAGTGCCGCCTGCCTGCACCCTGCTGGATGTGGGTGATGGTGGCTTTGCCTGGGCAACTGAAGGAGGAGTGAAGGGTTTGAAGGGTTGCCCCGTGTGGGCAGGACACCCCAGCCACCCAGCCCGGGGGCACAGGCAGCTGCCCAGGCATCTGGAGAGTGCCTACCATCACGGTTGGTGTCCATCTGGCGGAAGATCTTCTCTGTCCTCTTCTCTGGTGTTGACTCATCTTCTGGCATCTTCATTACAGAAGAAACCATCTTATAGATTGCCTGCGTTACATGACAGGAGCAAAGAGCTGGTAAGAAACACATTATCTTAATGCAGGGGTATGATTATCTCCTGGTGACAGAAACAGGCAGAAAATATCCCAGGAACATTGGCTGGGACCTGCTGTCTGGATGGTGAAGGGAGTCAGGTGGTATTAGTACATGCAGCTGCCTTTTTCAGTGGGACGCTCATTTATGAACTACTGGGTTTCCTTCTTTAGTCACGGTCAAACACAATCTGGGTTTGGACTGAGATTACATTTTTCCTTACTAAAACAGTCTTCAGATGAATTTATCACTTGGTACAGCATGTTAGGCTCTGTCAGCTCCCAGTACCTGAGAGAACATTAAGATCACTGAGGTCTTGTCCCACACTGTGGAGGGTCTCTGTGCTATGGCCACCCAGGCTCAATCCTCACCACCCCCGGCTCCTCATCCCGCCTTTGTTTTCACCCCCCAACTCCTTTCTCTCCCCCCTCAGTCTGCACCCTGCCCATGGGCAGGGCAGTGACTCACTCCCTGCATTTGCTGTGTCTCATAGATAATGAAGACTTGACCAGCAAGTCTTGGGGAACACAGCTCAAAAACAAGTTCACATTTGGTTCCACAGAGAGCAGATGTTCTGGCCCCACCTGGCACCAGTGCCACCCATAGCTATTCTCTGCACATACAAATCTACTAGTCACATATGGTACTAGCCACCCCTAAAAGAGAGGTAATGTTATTTCTGAAACGAGGATGAGTAATTCTTTCTGAACTGGTTATCCAAAAGTTGGCTGCCAACGTGAGCGTGCAGTACCAGCAAACAAGTGTTTTTTGCATTAGATGCCATTTCGGTGACACACAGCAGGGAAAACAGCAGCAGCCAGATGGGTCCAGGGTGGTGTCCTCAGGGCAGCCTCTCACCCATTTGGAAAGGCAGCACGTCTCAGCCCAAAGCAGCACTGCCCTGGCCTGACCAGCTCCTTCTGCTTCCCGTTGCACTGCACTAGGCAGCTGCTTTGCCCTCCAGGTCTCATCTGTAGATGTGTATCGCTTTCTTCCACAGATTCAAATTCTCATTTCCCCCCACAACACAGTGTCTGCAGTGGCCTGTTGATAAACTAGTGCAGATGTGATTGCTTTAGATATTTGTTCTCTGTTTCCTCCTCCTCTGGGAGGGAGGTCCTTGGTTCAAGCCCAAGATCGCTCACTGGATCTCCTCTTTCCCCTTTTCCCATTCGTGAAGGTACTCTGCCTAGCATGCTCCCATCATCTGGCCCAGGATCCCCAAGGGCTGGCTCCAGGAACATAACCTCCAGCTTCAACAGCTGGAGGATGTTGCTAAGCAGCACAGACATTTTATACTCAGACTAGGGAGCACACACTTCCCTGGCCATCCTGTTGGCTTCTCTTCTGTCAGCTGCTCACCTTTCACTGGCCTTTAAATAACTTAAAACAGTTAAATCCTGAGAATGGCATTTGTCTGTTTAATTAATTATTCATCGCTTATGCTTAGCAGAATCAAACATCTGCTCCTTCAGTTATGTCACCAACACCGTGGCCATGGATTTCGTGGTCTGTCCTCCAGTAATTCTGTAACGCTGGCTATGGTCCTGAGCACAGGAACAGAGGAGAACATTTCAGCATGAAGACCTGCTAGCTGAAAGCAAAAGTGGTGAGCACCTTTTAAATTGTCACCATCATCATCACCATCATCATCATCATTTGCACTGTGGGAGAGCCCAAAGGCTCCCAAGAGAATTAGGGTGCCAGGCTATTGGGAGAGCAAGATGCTGTCCACACAACCATGATCATCGGATAAACAGGAGAACAGAAGAAAGGATGAACGTGCAAGCTCATGAACATACGGATGTAGGAGCTGGGGAAGGAGGCAATAGCAGAAGAAAGAAAAGGAGAGGGTGGACAGCATGAATTTACATCTTCCTCATCCTCATCAGCATGCAAAGCTTGCAGGGGTCAGAGCAGAGATGAGGCTTATAAATCTGCCAATGTTTAAGCATCTTAGCTGTCTGGCTTTTGTCTGGGCTAGGAAGAGAGGTGGAGAGGTCATTCCCTCACTCTGGGTGAGAGGACGGCAAAGCAGAGAATCTGTATTGAAAGTGTGGGAGGAATCTTCTGGACCTCGAGTGCAGGCATGTTTACCCTGATCAAAGTAACCATAGTAAGAATATGCAGATTTTATAGGAAAAAAAAAAAGGAAGAAAAAAGAAAGCACTTCAGGATGACTTCATCCTGCAGGGTCCTTTCCACAGAGGCGTGTGAAGGGAATAACAGATGAGATATTCTAGGAAAGCCAGATGGGAATAACATAGTAAGCGTTCATTTCATGCTGAAAATGGTTACTCTGGACAAATTCTTATGTCCTTACTCAGAAGTTCAGTGGGAAGTTTTCCCAAAGTAAAAGAGAGCTGAAGCTGATTAAGAATCTTGAGTCTTGCCCCATATTAATTCAATGCAGCTACACAGAGCTCTTCATTGTGTGTTTGAAAGAGCAAGCTTTGAAAAGAAGCTGGTTTCATGCGATAATTATGTGGAACTGGGCTGTGCTAATCCTGGGCTGTAACCTGGGACCAAAAGGCTGCAGGGACTCCGCTCCACATGGAGTGTGACCCCTCGGCCTTGCAGCACTTGGGCTGAAAGCCAGCAGTGGCATTTAGCAGGAGTAGGTTTGGAGGTGGTCATCTCTCAGCAGCCACCTGAGTCAGGGCAGCTTTCACAGGTGGATTTCTGTCAGGAGGGGTCCTTACAGCTACCTGGAGCTCCTGAAGAACACAAGAAATTGTGCCTCCATAGCCCAGTATGCATCACTGGAGCGAGCACAGGCTCCAGCTTCACCTGAACTACCTGGTTCCCTGTGAGTTCTCCCCTTTGATTTTCTACCTGCCAGTGGATGAGTGACAATGGGTGATTTAGTGCAAATCTCACCCCTCTGCTCCTTTGCAAACATGTTTTGCTCCCAGTTGCTGGCTGCCACTGCTGCACCCGGGCCAGAAACCTTGGTGGGAGCTGCACTTTCCTGCTATACTTGGCAAAGCGTCAAAGAGCTCCTTACAGTGATGGCAGCAATGACTCCACAAGTTTTCCGTCAATTCTTTTTACTCCATTTAAATACATTTTGACAGCTAAAAGTCTCATGAAGTGAATAATCAGTCTGAAAAAATTGCTTTCCTCTCAATCTCACTGGGATTTTTGATACTGTCTTTATTGAGGGCCTTATCGGCTTCTGCTTCTTCCCATATCAGCTTCCGTTTCTTCCTGGCTCACAAATAAGCTAGCCAAGCAAGTGAAATGTGTGAGCTCTGCCTGTATTAAACTGAAAGTGTTATTCTTGTCTCTCAGCTCAGTGTTCTTAAGATGCCTTATGACTCCACACGGTGAAAAAATGTACCCTTAGAACACGGTTTTGAACTCTTTATTTTAAGAGACTCTGACCGAATACGTCCCATTTAAGCAAAGGGAACTAACACAGATCTTCTAGCTGGTTTGCAGCTATTTTCGAGTGGACTGGGTGGTTTAGATTATGGATAAACATATGGGAGACATGAAAAGCAATTCTAGAGCAGGAGAGTCTGAGAGGATCTGTGGTGAGCATTTGCAGATGTGCTGTGCCTGGTAGGTGTAGCAGCATCCCATGGACTTTCTTTTGTTAGGCTCTGCAATCATCAGCCCACCACTAAAGTCCCTCAAGCTATGTGATCCTCTAAACTGTGCAGCCAGCTCCATGCGGATGGCTCATGTGTGTCTCTAAGCAGGGCTTTTGGGAGACTTGTCTAGGGGAAGCTCAGGTTAACAGCACTATGGTAAAGGAAGCTTAAAGGAACAGAGGTGCTTTGCCCTGTAGACGGTCACTTTACAGAGAAAACAGGCTTCAACAAGCTGTTACGGACCATTCACGTTCATCTCCTTGGCAGCTGCTAGGAGAGTTACTAGGGCTCCTGTGGGACAAGAGCCATCTTAACTAGTAGCTGCTGCTGCTACCCCAGTTACCACAAGCACCTTTTTGCAATGTTGAGCAAGAGTGCAAAGCCTGCATTGCCTGCAGCAGTGTTAGATTAGGCCAGAGCACGAGAAAGGAAAAGCAAGTGACCATCAGCATAACAGTGAAAATCACTATGGAGAGAGAACTGTGAAGCACAAAGAAAAGCAGACTGAAAAAGAAGAGGAGCGTGATTCGTCCCTATGTTACTTAAGATACAGTAAGTATTTTCCTGTGAAAGTAGGACTTTCGGATTGATGCTGTTTCTTCTAGCATTGATTTTGATGTATTGTCTCATGCAAAAATCCCAATGAAAGCATAACAAATCCTGCTATATCTATATGCAAACTTATGCTAGATAAGGGATCTGTAATAGGTTCCTCTGAGACATATCAGAGATATAACAGAGTTCTGTTTTTCACTATCAGAAAGAAGATTGTGACAGCTGAGGGCCCTCGGGAAAATGTTCAATACAGCATCCTGACTTCCCATATTAAAAAAAAATCATCTTTTGTAAATGAAAGTGATAGTTGTTAGCTGTTTTTTTGGTAAGTCTAATCACTCTACATCAAAGGAACCTCTCAATAAAGCAAGAAAATGTTCGCATCTACTTCAGTTTCCCCTATCAGCCAAACGTTGCCAGAGACTACACAACAAATCCTACCCCACCGGCAAGAGCTATTGGTGAGGCATGAAATACAGGGAGATCAGTGTGACCGTAAGTAACACGAGGAAGAAAGCAGGGTGAGATCTAGAAGCACGTTACCTCACGGGAGGCTCCATCACAGAAAGGGCAGCTTTCCTGACTGTAAGCCCACATGGTCTATGGTGCCGAAATGCCTGTTGCTGAGGCTTGTTAGGCTGTTTACTTCCGTAATTGATTTTTGTGTGGTCCCTCAAAATGTAGGGTGAGACTATACGAGAAAGATCATAGCTCAGTTGAGTTTCAGGTGTGAAAGGAGGAGAGATCCAAACCCCCCACGAACCGCAATGAGAGGGCTAGAGTGACAGGCTGAGGGCTGTGTGCGGTCAAAGTGTTGCTCTGGGTTGGATGTACAAATTGACAAGATGTCCTCTTACACTCATCCCTAAGGTGCAGTTTCATCTGATGATGGCATCATGGCTGTAAAGGACAATGATGTGATTTAGTACCAACTAAACTATGAATATGAAGATGAGGCAGAGCATTTCAAGCCTCTAAACATGCTGGTGAGCAGATCTGGTGTAACTAGAAAAACCTGCCGGCTTTGCAGGTCCTTGCTTGGCTCACTACAGAGAATTCAGCCACTGATGTTTTTGTTGAATTTGCCGTGGACATATTTGTGCCATTGTTCTCCCTGTTTTTAAGTCTTCTGGTCTGGGGGGTTTGTGCTGCCATTCAGCATTGAGGCCCTCCTGAGCTACTTGACAGCAGTAAGGGGTCCTGTGGTCCCTGGGGGGGGTCTCCTCCTCCTGGGGAGATGGCACTTGCTCGGGTTTAGCTCCTTGTGTTTGCTTTGTACTTTGTCAGTTCTTTTGTGATTTCTCTTTATTTTCTTGTGAGGAGAAACACAGCTAGAAAAACCATGACTGACAGCCTGTTTAACCCTACCCAAGGGAGAGGATGATTTGTAAGGAACAGAGTATCTTCCAGCACAGATATTCCATGGGGTTTGTCATGCCGCAGAGGCAGGGAGGTCTCTGCTCCGAGAGCAATCTTGCTCTTTGACTCAGACACAGGAACACAAAACAGAGTAAGTGAAAGCCGACACCACAGCCCTACATTCCCAGCTGAGCTTTGTATCTGGTTTTGCTGAAGCAGCGCAAGTGCTGGTGTTAGCTACTGTTCAGAGGACATGAGAAGAGCCCTAGTAGAAAGTCGAGGATGCTGCATGTTAGGCTGACTCTGTACACAGCAGTTTGCCATCACAGCCTGTAATTTGCATGCATACCTTTCCCTTGATTTCCAACATAAGTATAAATCTGAATAATACAGTACATAGCACTTCAAAATTTCCAGGGAAAGAAAGGATCTTGCTAACAGGCTGCTTTCTTTCTTTTTTTTTTTTTTAAACCAGCACTGAATTAAATAGCTTCAAGCAGTGTAAATATACTACCATATAAAAATGTTTTAAAGCTTTCAGCAGAGTGATGTGCCTCAAGGCTAAAAACATGTTAGAAGAAACCAAAGTGGGAGGTGGGACTCCTACTAACACCACAAGAAAATGCATCCAAAGAAGCTGTGTATGGAACCACTGTCTACCCAGATAAGGTTTATCTATACTGGCAATTTAATATGGAGACAGAGAGTATGATACGAAGTATGCAGACCTCAACGAAATTAGGCAGACACCTTTTAAAATATGTGACCTGGTTCTTCATAGCAGTGTGATTTCAAACTAGATTTGTTTCTCATTGTGGAGGGAGCCTTCCCTCCTTTAAAGTTCACTACCTGGTTGAGCTAAGATACCTACTTGGTTCCACTGTAATAATTGTAATCAAGTTACTGTGATTTCCCAGAGGACAGAATCACATTTATCAGCAGGTTAATTGCCGTGCTCCAGCCCAACAGAACTCCCAAGGGAGAGCTTCCCACAGAGTGAATCCCTCAGGAAAATCTTGAAACGGATATCAAATGCTGCAGTTTGAACTGTGGCATGATCCTTGCCAAATGAAATAATATTTTATATTCAAGCACTTATATAGAGAACCAAGATTATCAAACCCCAAATGCTGCTGAAGTCTTTCATTCAGTGTCTCATTGCAACTTTCTTCATAATTTGCTTGGAAGGAGGGGACCAAGGGGTGCCTCTGAGCAGCACATACCTGCACAATTTCCAGCATCTCTGACTTACTGATGTAGCCATTCCCATCGAGATCGTACATGCTGAATGCCCACTTCAGCTTTTGCTCCAGTTTACCTCTCGATGTTACGCTCAAGGCTATGATGAATTCTCTGAAATCTATTGTTCCATCTCCATTGGCATCAAAAGTGCGGAATACATGTTCCGCAAACTTAGAAGCGTCCCCATAAGGGAAAAAGTTCCCATATATTTTTTTAAACTCCTCCATAGATAAATGTCCACTTGGACAGTCTCTCAAGAAGCCTTTGTACCACTCCTGGATCTCGTGTTCTGTAAAGTCTGTACTTTCTAGCAAATCTTGCATGACCTCAGGGCGTAGTTTGCTGTTTTGCTTTCCCATATTGGTGTCAAAATAATACCTGCAAAGGAAAAACACATATGCATTATTATTATTAATTATTAATTACTATTAGCTTGGAGTCTGTAGTAGAACAGTATGCTGGATTCTGAATTTTCTGGTGACAGTGCACTCTTGGGAATCAATGGAAACTTTGGGCAGTGTCCACTACTAGCAGTACACTCTGAAAAAATTAACTAGCCCAATCTACATGTTGATTACATTGTCTTTTCACAGTCCGGAGAACTGCATTTACATTGAATTTATTGCCATCCTACTTTGCCTTTGAAATCACAAGGTAAGCAATGGATCTTCCAAAGGGTAGGAGCCAGGTAGCTGTGTGTTGCAGCACAGCCTCCATCCCAGCCACTCAGCTGTCCCCAGGACCTGATCTGAAAGAGATACATGTTTTTGTACCTCTGGTGGAAACCAGTTTGCTAGAAAGGGCTATGTTCACTTGGTCTTGCTCCAAAATGGAATCAAAATGCATCTGCAATGTACACTGAAACCAGGAGCTCCATAGCTCTTCTAGATATATCTTTACAGCCAGAAGCAGAGTTAACCCTGCAGCTGTGTCTCTTGTTTGCACAGACCAATTCCCATTTTAGTACAAAATGTAGATAAAATCTGAAAAGATTTTATCAATGGTGGATTCCCCCACCCTAAACTATTACTGTGTTCTCCTTGTAGCCAGAAATTGGATCTATTACTAAGTAATAGTAATCTGGGTGGTCACAGCTCTTTGAAAAAAACTTCTTAAAAAAAAGCAAAGAAGGAGAAACAAAGTATGCAGACAACAAAACTGGAAATTAATTTCCCTTAAATAAGGGATTTCCCATTAAGAAATATTATTGGATATAGCTTCTGTTAAATCACCTTAATTATACTTCATTTAAGACAAGTTGTTACATATCACATTGCGCAGCAGATTTGCTAATGCCTGCTGCTCTTTGGGTTTTAGGTTTTGGAGCCTGAGTGTGTTGTCTCCAGAAAGGCAACATCATCAGTTTTACTGGAAGCTTAGCATTATACCTGGATTGTGGGAAGCTATTCTCTATCGACAGAAACCTGCCTGAGAATTTGACATGTGAATGACAGTCACAACTAAAATCCTACGTATGGATAACTTAAATAGAATGCAAAATAATTTATACAGGCCTTCCACACTGTTGTCAGAATGGACATAGATATGGATTTATGAACAATGTCTGGAGTGGCTAATGAGCATTCAATAAAATGTCCTTTCTAGATCAAGGTAATACTTAAAAAATGAGGAGTATTTCAGTATCATTACATGTCAGAAGCAGCTAGTGACTGTCTCTTCTACTTGTCACTGGAAAGATGAAATTGAAGCTCCCCAGGTTTGATAATAATTGTTTCCTGTGGTGAGAAGTTCCCCTTCACCCCAAGGTGAAATTGAACTCTCCAAGGCAGCTAGAGGATGGACTGTTTAATCTCCTGTGTTCTTGGTCCAGAATGATCAAACCCATTTATTTCTCAAGGATAAAATGTTGGGATCCATCCTAGATCCATCTGTGTCTCCACAGGATCCACTGATGGTTGTCTAGTAACTAGATATCTGGTCTAAACCTGCTGCCTGCACAGTCGATGGAGAATAGGCTCTCCTGTTCAGAGAGAGGAGGCTGAAAGGGGTGAGGAGTCCTGTCCGATGGCAGCCTCTCCATCTCCTGACCATTTCAGGGCCCTGGGTGACTACTTTGATCCAAATGATACTTTTTTCTCCACAGCGTCTCCAAAACGCTTGGAAAGCAGAAGATGCCATCACAAAGGTAATTTTTTTTTCTATTGAATTTCCTCCTTTCATCCTGATCAAAACACTGTACAGTAATCCAAGCTCTTAATACCCTGAAAATAGCAAAACAGTCCATGGTTTATAGGCCTGATCTAACAGCTGCCGAGGCAGCTGAAGGTTGCGTTGCCTTCAGCGGGTGTTGGATGGCTTCCATAATAAACAACCTGGGAATTAGCTGAGTGAACAGATTACATTAGGGCAGCCAAATGGGTTTATGTCAGGCAAAACAACACAAGTAGGGTCTGCCAGCAGGATGGAAAAGCAACTGGAGAAGTGAAGTGGCCAGGCTTAGTTTAGAGCGGCACCAGTTTAATAAAAAAAAACCACAGTAAAATCCCCAGAGTAGGTAGTAGCTACCCACACCCACTGTCGGCAGCTACTCCACAGCCCCAGAGGCTGCACGCTTTTCAGACCACAAAAGCAGAAAGGGAAGATCTCTGACTAATGTGCAAGCCAGCTGTGGTAGGGGAGAGCTAACATTAGCAATATAATCCCCTGTTGCTTTTTAATATCTCAAAGATTTGAAAACACAAAACTCGCACGCTTCCAGTCCAGACTCTTTTGAAAAACAAAAGTGAGGTAACATGCATGCAGTGGCCTTCAAGAGGCAGCCAGTGAGAACGCATTTCAGTCCAAAAAATGATGCCTTAAGAGCTGCACATGGCTGCAGGTGCAATGTATTTTTACCAAATAATAAAAGATACAGAATAGCAGAATGCACTGCATTGATAGGAGCAAAATATCAAAATCAGAAAAATCTGTGTTGTCCAGGCGGAAAGGGAGAGCTAACCATATGTGACCTGCAGTAAGGGGTTCAAATTCACAGCTGCTATGATGCCAGGCAATGCAGTCAAAACCAGTAGGATTATTTCTGAGTCTAATTGTGATGAATTTGTATATGTGCTTTGCCCTACAGATTGTTCCTTACTAATAGGTGGTGTTTTAGAAACCATAACAATGGGGTTTACTGTGCCCATTCTATCAACAGCAGATCAAAATGTTTTTGCAGTCCAAGTACAAAAAATCCTTGAAGACACTTGAAGATCCTTATAATCACTTCACGGCGCTGACTGCCTCTTCAGGATAGATTAGATTATGAGCAGTATACAGTGGGCTAAGAGAATGTCAGCTAACAATGGTAGCAATAAATGCACAGAATGAAATAAAATTTGATCTGATTTAGGCATTTTTTTTCCACACTTTATCACCTCTGCAGATCTTTCAAATTTCTAATAAATGTTTAAACTTTAAAAATAGAGCAAGTAAACAGTGAACGGCAAATGCAGTGGCAAAGTAAAATATTGACTATACCAAAAAATGGATGCTGTAGGTATACAAAACAAAGACAAATTAAGTATTTAATGATTATGTTTAATTACATTTCTACAACTTTTCCAACAGTGGTGCCAGACATAACGTATATGAATGAGTCCCGATATGGGACAACATAACACACAAAAATATCAGCATCTTAATTCTGAAGGCAATATTGTTTGTTAAAAGAATGTGATGTACTTATGGCTTGAAGGGTTGATACAGTTTCAGCCAACAACTACAGAAGATCAGAAAGGAAAACATCACTGCTGTGTGGTTGCTATGGAAAGAATCTCTGTTCACTCATTTCTGCAGGAAATGTCACAGGCTCTGCTCCACAAAGCAAATACCTAAGAGCTTGCTCTAATCAGGTCTAGGTGTGGAGTTTTTAAGACGAGACTGAAGACGGAGCTGTTTCACAGACGACAGGCTGTGACAATTCAGCATCTAAGAGAATAAATAAATGAAGTACCAACTGACACCGTACTGACTGGCTTTCCCTGCAGTGCAGCGTATTGTGTGCAGACAAGACAACGATGCTGTTACAGTCGTCTTCTCAAACAGGGAGAACTAACTGGACAGGAAAGCCATGAACACTTATTCTGTCACGTGGCTCTTGTCAGCGGTTAGCAAGAGCATGCTGACCATCAGCTGACCATCACTGTGGGAATGCAACGCAAGCTTCTAAACATATTTCCTTAAAATAAATAAAATATATTTTTTTTCTGTTGGGGGTTCACTGCAATAAGCAAGTATCGGCTCTTCAAATTGGACACCTATCGTACAAAGATGAGCTTTTTAAAAATTATTTTACTGATTGAGCTCAGTCTGCCAAAGTCAACATGACATCTTTATTTTGATTCGGGCTTAAGTATGAAGGAAGGTCCGCTGCTGAGAAAGGGGCACTTGTCCAGGGAAGTGTTGCTCTAAAACTGAAGAATTTAGAATATTGGGTACTTTTTAGCTAACAGGGTACAAAGAACCTGAAAGTCTAAGGACAAGTCCTCCCTGATATATTTCCAGTGAGGAAAGCAAGTCAAATCACACCATAGGCTACAGAGACTAACTGTAAAAATGAAAGAAACAATGAAAACTCCATTTTGTGATTTCAGTGGTATTCCACAATTTAAAAGTAGAAAGCACGAGATAACAAAGCATGAGCTTTAGGGAACAGTCTTTCAGTGGCAGAGAGATAACACTGGACAATGTAGGAAGCCTTTTACACAGATGGTTTATACAGTCCTAAAGCCTCAGGATGCACACAGAGGTAATTCTGGGGCATGGGTGGCGAAAATTTTGGTAACACACCACTAAAGTGAAGAGGATGCTTCTCCAGCACAGCTGAGACAGCTAGATGATGGACATATCAGTACCCTTTCACTTGACTAGTAATATGGTTATAATTACTAGTCAGTTCAATTGACTAGTAATATACAGGAAAGGGGAATGAACACCTTGCGGTTGTTTGTCTTCAGAAACTGCTGTTTCTTGTTTTCTTACATGTATGGTCTGATGGCCTCCAAGAAATGATCCACTTATGGTGGCAATCCTGTCTTTAACATTTCTAACATATAGTTTGAGAATTTCCCTGGGACTAGCAGTCATGGGATATCCATCTCTGCCAAGTACCTGACAACCGCTGGAACCAACCAAAGGCTGAGCAGAACAAGAGCATCACTCCGAACCAGTGTTGCTACCTGGCAGCTGTGAGAAAGCAGCACTCCAGCGTGAGTCAGTCCCCTGTGGCAATGCCCTAATGACTTGTCTTTGGCACAAGGGCTTTCTGCACCCTGTGGTTCTCCACTCACCATCACTGCTGTCATTCCTCCTCCAGAGTAACTGTCCAACATCACTGAAAACCTGGACATGTGAAAAGTGAGCTTACATACACCATCTATCTCTCAAGCTGTCTATATCTGAATACAGCAGAGATCTCACCTCCTTTCATGACCTACCTACCAGCAGTCATCTTCCATCACTGCATACCAGCCTCCAGAGTGCAGCATACAGGGCTCCCACAAGCTAAATTCTCCTGCCATCACTCCTTCCAGTTACTTCTCTGCCTGTTCACTGTGCAAACACCCCTCTGTCACAAGGTCAAAGAAGGGATGCTGCTCTGTCCTGCTTGACCAAATCTCTGGTTGACCAAACTTTGAAGCATGACATCCCCTTACTCTATTAGAAGAGGGGGATATCAGGGGGAGACTGCAGTGCATCTCAGAGCATGGGACTTTGGCTGGGGATGTGTCCCCAGGGCTTCCAGGCCAAAATTTTGCCCTGTTCTCAACACTTCAGAGAGTTACAGCTACTCTCTTCCTTCTCCTCTGCCATTGCTTGGTGAATCTTCAGGTATCAAATAGCAGTTCATGAATTACAGCACGTGGCAGTCTCTGCAAATTCTGCTGTAATTTGTGATCCAAGGTACGCACAGTTCCAGATGCACCTCTTGTTCCTCTTTGTCCGCTCCATTTCAGAATGGAGAAGGTATGTGCATTTACAACAGTCAAGGCCTTGGTGAACACGTTCTGTTATAAACTCCAAGTTTCCTTCAGAAGGTCAGTTATTCCTTCAGGCTGTAATACTGCTAACTGCTGTACAAGCCATGTAATGAGATTGTTCAAAGCAGCAGCTATCTCAAATGACACATTCCTTTCCCACTGTGTATGCCGTTCCCCTGACGGATGGCTGGAACTTGACAACCAACGTTGCCATGGCCTGCTCATGAATGCAAACCCAACAGTAAATGTGGGCAATGCGCTGTCTGTCACCTTGCAGCTCTCCAGTGAGACTCAGGTGAGCAAGGCAGGAGCATGTGTTCGGTGATCTCTGCCATGCCCTAGCAGCAGGAAACCCTGAAACTGTCCAGTGAGCTCCAGACAAGCAGATCGGGCAGAGTGCTCTTCTTTCGCATTGCTCTTGTTTTCCCCTTCTGATTTTCACAACCTCAAAGCCTCCTCCAGTGCTGCTCCCCACTTTCCCATTGGAAATTTCAGTGCCAGTGCAGGATCCCACTCATGGGACACAGTGCTTTTAGTTACAGCAGCAGCAGTGCTGGGAAGAATAACTTCCTGGATTTTAGCCTCCTGCCGTGAAGCACAAGTGCTACCTGGTCAAGACATTTTTAATTCTTGGTCCCACAGAATACTATCCCACAGGTTCTTGGATGCAGCCACTTTGTTTCTTTCCGGCCCTTTCTAGTTTGTCTTCACTCGTTCATTTTAGCAACCAGTATAGCAATGCTTGCCAAGAAAGGCTTTTGTTTAATTTTTTTTTAAAAAAAGCATCTTGGAACATACTTTTGAAAGAAAACCAAACTCATTAAAAATCACAGAGGGACTTAACAAAAACAGAATAAATACATGCAGAGTAAATTTTTGAGCCTTGCCATTGCAAATTTATCTGCTTACATTGTCAAACAGGAAAAAGTGGATAAAATTCATAAGCAGGATTCATTAAAGAATTCTAACATTCTTTTATCAATATTCACAAGGAATGGCAGTAAACAGATTTGCAGTGCAGTATAACAAGCACCCAATGCCTGAAACGCATACTCTGGAGTAAAACTTACGGCTAAAACTATAGCTGACAGTAAAGAACAGGAAGGAAGAGTAATGAAGAAATGAAGAGGAAAAAAGCAGAGGAAAAGTTGTGGGTGGGATTATCATTCAGTATTTATGCTTTATTTGTCAATAGAAGAAAGGGGACACACGTTGTTCAGTTACCCATTGATTCTTCATAACCTGTTAGTCACAGTAAATTTCACTCATTTTATAATAGGAGCTTAGTCTGATTCCAGGATCCTGACGTTATCGCTGCTGCAAGTTGCTGTTTTGTTTTGTGCCACCTTCCTGTTCCTCCGTAGGGAACCTTTCCCTATGAAAGGTGTCCCTAATCGTTTCTTTGACAGTCCTTGTTCTGCGCTTTCCTGCCACAGCCCCTGGGAGAAACTCAAGACAAGACATAAAAGGAAAACCTTTATCACTCTGTGTTTCTGTTGAGGTGGGCAGTCCAAGCAGAAGCAGCTGCGCAGAGTTCACGTGGTTCAAACTTGGAGACACTTACAGATATCGGACTTCAAAAGCTCAGGCCTTCAGATTTGCCCTGGCGGAGAAATGTTACAGCTGCTCCACGTTGTCTCCTGTTTATCATAATTCCTTTGTGCATTTTAGCAATGAGGGCTGGCGTGGGGGTGGAGGAATGAGAAGCAGCAGAAAGGCACTGCTCTTTGCTGTCTGTAAATGCTAGTACCTTACTATCAGGGTCTTCAGCATCAGTAGCTTAGTGCTTATCACATTACATTCAGCAATGTCCACGATCTCGGCTGGAATAGTTTTGAGATCAGTTAAGTGGTGTTTCAGCCTCGAGCAGCAAAAAGGATCATGGTCTCACATCCCCTCACCTCTGCATCAGCTTCAGCATCACTGGGGCTTCCAAAGAAGGTCCCTGTTTCCAGAGCATTTCCTGTAAGGCTGAGTGTGTGGTACAAGAAAATTGACTAGGCATGAGTGTTCCTAGTACTGGGAGCTGGGTGAACAAAGCACGTTGAGCAGATTTGCACAGTGTGGCATATTGTGCAGTGACTCCTCTGGCATCCATGGTTGGTCACTCTT
>NW_010415775.1:36359-36726 GCF_000710305.1 Buceros rhinoceros silvestris | reverse complement strand
ACTCTTTCCATCTTGAAACCTTGCATTTAGGACTCAGAGCTTGTCTGTGAAACTGCTCCTAACTGAAACTTGGGGTACATCTATCCATCAACGAGGAGTGTCTCTGTATTTGCTCATGTAACAGACTGTTCTCTCCACCTCCACCCATCAGATTTTGGTTGAGTGGGGGCATTAACCAGGTCTCTTCTAACCTGCTGGTAATCAGCCACTTGCTGCTGCTGCTTTGAGAGTCTGGCTGTTACACAGGACAGGCAGAGGTCCCTGCCTGTAGCACAAATTCTCTGCCACTTCAGACAGAGTGTACCTAAACATCTTTAGGAAGGTTTTCTGCTCAGTTAAGGGATACCCTCTGTCCTCACATAGGGAA
>NW_010415775.1:22717-36229 GCF_000710305.1 Buceros rhinoceros silvestris | reverse complement strand
ACAGGCAGTGAAGACAGCCAGAAAAGGGACTATCTGAGCTACATATGAAGAAAAAAATGTTCCCAAATTCTACAGTGAATGTGTAAGTGGGTGTAAATGGAGGCCCTGTGCCCTCCAGCCTTTCTCAGTGCCCTCAGCTTTGTCCAGAGTGCTTTGGGAAGTGATGCGGAGGACCACCACCTCACGAGAAGTGTGAAAAATGATGCAATAAGAGGTAGTCAGTCATTCCACAGGGCCCACCAGCAAAGGCTTCAACCATCCAGAACAGCTTGGAAGTAATATTTTCCTTGCTTAATGAGAAATAAAGAAATAAAAAGAAAACAGAAACCACACAAAAGGGAGAAAACTTACACAGATTTGTTTAAGCCCTCTTCCCAAACTCCCAAAGGGTCTCACTATTTCATTTCCTTTCATCCTCATTCTTTAAGATCTCACAGTAATAAAAAGCACGCCATTATTCATGTGCTTTTTTTATTAGTTCATAATAGTTAGTTTGTGAAGAGTAGAAGAACACCAGTTTGCTACAGACTTTGTAAAAAAACCCCAACAATTTGTTCGTTAATCCTGGGTAGAACGATCTAAGGTCTTTAAAATAACTAACTCTTTGTCTTGGCAGACTTCAGATTACTCTTTTGGGAATTAGATATATATTTATATATTTTATTCTTCAAACTCTATGGAAACAGTATTTTTGTAAATGTTTGTTTGCCTTTGCGTAATTTTTTATGAAGCAGGGCAAGAGAGACTTTGCTAACACAGTACATTAGGACACTCACCCTCAGGGGTTGCTTTTCCAGATTTTACTGCATTCAACTGTCTCTCTAAGCAGAGGACATTTGCAGTATTTATAAACATGGCTGTTAAGCTAGCAGCAGGGGAACTGGCAAAATCCCTCAGCCCCTTCCTGTTGGAGGTGACTTTATCTAGCTGCATCTTTTCAAAAGGAGACCATATATCAAGACCCACGTGATTAACATTTTCTGCAGTTATTGTGTCTCCCATTCTAAGAGCAACTTGTGGGTCTAAAGTCTCTTTGTTTAGCAATCCCTTTCAGGATCACATTTCCTAAAATGCTCAAGGTGACATTTTTTCAAGTGCTCAGCACCCACAATTAATCTCGGGCTTCTCAAAAGAAAGACATCTTCCACTTGGGCACCTGTGTAATAGGCAGCTTCTCAAAAAGTACCTGCACCCAGTAAACCGAGACCTGCAAGAAAACAGCACTGCTTATTCCGGTACCTAACGAGGCCCTGAGTGCTTTAGAAAAGCCAGCTTTCCTGCATGCCTCTGTCACTGCAGTTTGTCTTTATCCTGATAACTACATCCCCAGCCGCGTCAAACTCGGTTTATTTGCCTTTCTTCTGAAGTGCGTTTCTCGTTTATGTAAGGCACTCGTCGGTAGTAACATAATCTCCCCCAATGCTCCCAAGCACACCAGCCATTGAACTCATCTAGCAACAACTTTATCGGGTTTCTAATCTGTCCTACATCTTGTTCGGTCCTTCTGTGTAACCATATATGCAATGCCTTGGTGGAGGGCTGTGGAAACTAAAGCAGAAAGCTACTGTTGCGCAAAGTAACGTGAGAAGCTGATGTGAATTCATGATCTTCATTTTTTAATCTTTGTAAATAAATAGCATGTGACTCCCAAGGAGTGACATTTGTGCTTTCTCTACCCTTAAAATATTGTTAACAGATGGTCTCCTATCCCATAGTGGAGACGTGGTGTTGACAGATAAAATGAAAGCAGGATATTGGAAAAAACTGAGCCATTAACTGGCAAACTAGATATTTTTAAAGATCTTCTTATGATTGCGAAAGGAATGGTGGTGGGGGTTCCTACCTGGACAGTAACTGTGAGTTTTTGTTCCATATTGAAGAAATTAGTGGAACTTCCTTCAGGAAAATAGGCAACAGGAAAGTGGGAGTGGTTGGTTTTGGCAGCCAGGACCAGAATTTTGCTAAGGAGATGGAAACAAGATGAACTAAGATAATGTCAGAGTTTACGAGTTCATAAATATGAAGGTTCATGTCAGGGATGATTTGTCCAGCACTGTTGAGTGTGCCTGAACACAAGGGACCTAATGTAACAGGAGATATGGACGATTAAAGACATTTTGTTAGGGTTGTAGGAATTTTTTTAAGCAGTTTTCCAATAGTTTTCTAAATTGCAGATAAAGTGTTAATTTTCTCTTTGTGCACGTCTTATTTCTCAGAATACTGACATCCTTGAACTTCCAAGATTAGTCTGTGAATTACTGGCCCTGGAAGAACAGCACCAAGTGAATGTTTTTTTCAGTAGACTCCATTTCCATCGGGTAATGCAGCTTAGCTGAAATCAAAATGCTTTGTGGAAATGTGTCGCATTCAGGAAAACAAATTCTGGGAAAACATTAGAATTTATAATTTCAACTTTATCTTTTCCTTTTAACAAAGCAAAAAGTTTCAGTGTCACTCTATCTTTTTATTAGTTTTGTTTTGGCATTTATATGAGTTGTTAATTTTAGCATTACAGTGGTTTTGACATTATTGAGAAAACAATTCATTGCCAATGAAGTGATGTAACTTGGTATTTCGAGATAATTTTTTACTTCCATCCTGCAAGGAAATTTTGATGTTTTGTTACAGTTTGCAGTGAAAATAAATATAAATGTCAAAATTTCCTTTGGAATGGGAATTTCATATTTTGACCAGCTCTAATCAACAACAAAGCCATCTGCTTTGTATTAATGACTTAGGGCAGTATCTAACGCTTCAGAACAGGCTATCAGGATTGCTCATGGAAGTCAATGACATATGGCAAGTTTCTAGCTCCTAGTAGTCTAGGGAAGTCTGAGGTAGCCACTTCTGGTTTACGCTTCATGCTCTCTTGCTAAATTCATTGAATTCATAATTCAAACCAAAAATTTTCCCGTGAAGGTACGAGAAAACATTGTCCCACGGAGAGACAGCCTACAGCCTGCAGCCCCTGAGTCTGAAGGGAACTCGTAATTCCCAAGTTACAGTGCAGTAAGCTACTTTCATTTTACAGAGGTTTTAAATTGATAATTTAAATAAAGTATTTGTTCCATGATAAATGCTTTTGAACATCAATAGGAAGGTAAATCTATTTGTTTTCAAAAGATAACTCCACCCGGATGAGTCATAATTTGAATTCTATTTGAGAAGTCATATTGATATGAAGGATTTCAGCACAAACAAAATAAAATAACATTTAATTATGGTTAATTTTTATGCTATTATTCCTAAAAGCTCTTTTCTATCTTGACAGATATATTCTCCATGCTATAAATAAGGTACAGTAAAGCATAACTGCCCTAAATCCAGCCTGCTTGCTAAGCTCAGCCATAGACCCCAGTTCAGGTGCTATGTTGTGCCCCATGAAATGTTTCCTGTGGACAAGATTGCAGCTACCTTTGCTAATGTTGGTATCTATCTCCTCTTTTTCCTAACAATCTGATGATTACTCAAGCCTCCTCAGGGTACCTGCTTCTCCCCACTCTACGCGGGCAGCTTACCTGGGATGGCTGGATCTTGGGGTGTACAACAGGCGTCTAACAAGGAGATGCTGCTTTCTGTTCCCTTGAGAACCATTTGTGTACTAAACTGATGGGAAATTTAGCTTGGATATGATCTATAAGGCTATGGGAAGAAAATTTTGATTTGTATTCATTTTGAAAGTCAGAATGACATCCAGTCCCGACAGCCCGCTGTGAAAAACACAGAACCATGTCTTACCCAACTGCTATTTCATGCATAACACAGTGTGCTGCCTGATTTTAGAAATTACTCAACAGGAATGAATTTGGGAGTTTGAACAACATGGTAAAGGTCGGTAAGCAAACTCCCTTAAGAGGCATAGAAAAACATGTTACAAATGAAGTGCAAAAATTATTTGCAGTGCTTCTCTGTCCATCTCTCTGACAGACATATAAACAAATTCTTGTATAATCTTTGTGTTCTTACTATTGCTTGTTACCAATAAACAAAACCCTAGCAATTCTCAATATTAAGGGTAGGTATTAGCCACTCATACCAAAAATATTGTTTTACGAAGGAACTTGGGCAATATCTATCATATAGTCATAATACAGACTGTATTAAAGATGGATATATAAAATATGTATTATGTAAAAAAACCCCCCACCTTCAAGAAGTCAACCAAAATTATTTACATGTTCATTGCACTGCACAAACTGTGGTGAGAAATACCGTATAAAACCCAGAACTGTATCTAGACCGAAAAATTTGATTTATTGGTTTTAAAACTGTTCTGCCATCACTGAAAATTTTCTGTGAATTCAACTAAGATGAACTCTTCCACAAATGAATGGGTTAACAGCATTTCTGCCTTCACTATTAGCTTCTTCCAAGGGAGTAAACAAAGTTCATCAGATAACTATTTTCAGACAAAAAATCAATTTTTTTCTTATGTGAACAACAAACAATTTGTTTTATTGTTGTAGAAAAGTAGAAGGGGCAGAACCAGGAAATTACTTCCAAAATTTAACATTAGGAAATCCAGATTTTATCCAGTATGGAATAAAATGACAATTTCCACCACCTCCTAGAGACTATAAATAAATAGAAATGCTGTTCCTGTTGCATTTTTAGGCTGGTTTACATTTGCCTCTTTGCTGTTCGCAAGATGTCGGCTTCTCCGAGATTTCCTGTATGTGACTTGTAGCACCTCTCCTCATTTTTCACTTTCTAGGACTTTTATTTATTGTGTTATCGCATAAAACTTTGTTTGCTCTCTAGAACAAACACCATCTTTCCTATTTTTACTATTATCTTTGAAAAAGTCTAGGTGATGTAATTTCTCTTCATTTTTTCTCAATTCCTTTTGTATTTCTGTTCCAACTGTTAGCGTTTCCAAGTATTGGTATTTCTCACACCATATACTGTGTCAAAACAGTATCCTAACAATGAAATATATTACGACTGAAGCAGCAGGGTGTTCCCTCCCTTGGAAGGGAACGGTCTATGGCATAATCTCTGTGTCTCTTTCTCTAATGAAATAATGCAAAAGAAATAGGTAGGGAAGACTTACGCTGTATCTAATTCTTAGCAAATTATTACCATTTCATCCACCATACTTTTGCCTCTCTGTTTTTGTCTTAATGGCAGTACCAGTGCTGCTGTAATTATGAGCAGTTTCTGATCTTTGAACAGCATCATCACCATTAGAAATTCAGATTTTGATGATCTGATTCCTTTTCTTGGGAAAAAATACTTTTCAGACATGGAAAGGAGTGGAAATGTATATGAGTATGTGAGATGATAACTGAAATCAGAATATTTTTGTTTGTGGCAAATGGGAGATTCACTGATTACATGATGGCCCATATTCCAGATCCATTCAGCAATGTATGCTTTTATGTAATCATCATCTCACTGATACAGATCTCTATCTCTGCCATTACTTGTTCTGGTTTCTTTTCTTGTTCTGTATGCCCCGTAAGTCCCATTCCTTCTACAGCAACCTCAATCTCTTGCATTGTCAGTATCATGTCTTATGCAAAGGCCTTGTATTTGAAATGTCTCCCTCTCACTGCTTGCTACATATAGCTTTTATGATATTCTTAAAATACCTTCAGCTGACAATTTTCTCTTCCACATCATCTTCACCATTAAGTTCTGTTCCAACCCACTTCCTGGACACTGCATGCTTCCTCTCACTTCATGCATCAAATATTTCTAAATCTCCTCGCTGCTACTGATGTTGTGAAAGCCAGTGAAGCTTCACTGCTTCAAAACAGGCTGAATGCTGAAGAATCGGCCACTGTTTGTAAAGTGCCACATAAAATCACCATACAACTCACTTATTCCATAATAAAAGCACATCCTGTTCCACCAGACGTGTCTCATAATTTAATGTTCCCATGAATTCAGTGGAAAGTCACTTAAATCAGTGAGCAATGGAGGGATCCTCCTGTGAACTGCCAAATGAATCCTCCAAGAAAGATTAAGAAATTGGTAACTACACAAATATATATATATGTAAACCTTCTGAATTCCTTCTTGTGTTCTCTTTATTAAAAGAAAGATGTTCCCCATGAGGCTTACTGCTATTTAAGGAATGTTCTAGGAAAGGGAGTCATTCATGAAGAAACAGTATATATTTCATGGTGAGGTGCTCTAAAATATATCACTCACTTAAATTAAGTGTGTTTTCACAGTAGTCTCCACAGGATGATAAAACAGTCACTCATCCGCAGTTTACCACCCAGCACTTGGTAAGATTAATTTGATCTCAATCTAAAGGAAAGATACAGCTATCATGATATCATGAACACGGTTCAAACCCACACATCATTCATTCATTTGTGATCAGATGGGAACTGGTTTCAGTGATCTCATACTGATTTGTGAAATCTCCTATCACCATATCTTGCCATTCCTCTGATTTTAAAAGGCTGGCAGTAAAGATGGGTTTGAAGTTGCTTTTCAGGCGCTCAAGGAAAATTAAAAAAGAAAAACCTCACACAACATCTTAAGGAGAAAGCCAGAATTTTCTTGTAAGTTTCCTTGATGAAGGAGTAGGAATGGGATAGAGAAATATCCTCGATTTTGGCAGAAAATCTTTCTTCTGGCAACTTCATTAAAAAGCAATTCTACTTTATGAGTTATCAAAAAAGAGCTGGCGTTTCTGAGTGTGACTGATGGTCCACCCTGTGCTAACAAAATTAGAAACATCAATAATTCTCAGATTAATTGCTTAGAATATTTCCAAGAGGCAAACATTTCCTTATTTTTAGACCCTTGTTTTCTGCTGTAGTCAAAGCAGTAGAGGCCAGAGTTCAACTACATGTACTTCACTTAAACGATGGGAGTCCTGTATTCTGAGTTTTATATGCGCACAGAAATAATTGTGCATCAGTGCTTTGTGGGAGGAGGTGTCTTATGGTGAACCCCTAATTCCCAGTCCATAAATAAATCCTGATTTATCTCACAGAGACCGGGAAGCAGTCTTCTTGCTCACATATCTATATATCCTTCCAAATAAGCCTGGAACCTGACGTGCTAGGGCCTTGAAGAGGGACTACCAGGTACCAGGAACACGAGTGCACGGAGGACAATCCCCAGCCCATAATGCTGGCTCATCCTTAATGAAGTTTTGCATATGGCTAGTGAGGGGTAAAAAACCTGTATTGGGCAAGAGGTGAGGATCCATGCTAGCAGTGCCATGGTCTGCTGGCACCCTGGCACAGCACTTGTTCCCGTCACCTCAAATCACAAAGCTGAAAGTTACTGTGAAATAACTGAAGTCTTATAACTTAGATTTTCCCTGTTGCTTATGCAGGGAAAAAAAAAAAAAAAAAGTCTTTCTGAACAAGTTTTGTGTGCCCTTACCCACCCACCGCTTAGATATCCATTTAGAACTCTAATAACATGTTTGTTTTCTGACCAGAGGTTTATCTTAGCTCTCCTGAAAGGCCCCACATGCTGCACCTTATCAGTGTACCAGAAAGTAGTCCTCCACGGCACAAAGCTCATATGTCCTCACCCACTTTTGCATATGGACAGAAAAGGATAAGTACTGCAGAAATGCATGAGAACAGTTAAAAAACATTGCCAAGAAGCTGTATTTGTGAAGAAGGGTCTTCACAAATCTTTTATTTAACCGCCTAATGAGGTATAAATAAAGGGACTCTCACAGGTACCTCAGTGGGTTGGACAAGGCAGTCAGCCTCAAGCTAAACACAGGAGAGAAACAGACTGCCTGTAAATTAATAATTGTTAATGCACTACAAACAGGGCAGAAAAGGGTAATGAGCACATTTGGAGCAGAGTGGGGTATTAGTGGAAGGGGAAGTGGTCATTAACCTCCATGGAAGGGCAATAGGCAGTTAGCACCCGAAAAGCAGAGGACCAACAAAAGTGGGGTGAGAGGTCTCCTGCAGTGGGCCACAAACTCTGCCAAACCTGAGACCCTGGTCTGTATCTGACACCTCAAGTTCATTTTAAAGATTTGATGTAGGCATTCTCTTCAGGATCAGGTCTATGAGACTCGTATTAGACTGGCGGTTTTACAAAAGGACATTTTTCTAATCATGATTATACATCTCTGTACTTCTCAGTCATCTGTGTGAGCTCATTCTGACTTGCAGACCTCATGCAGCCTCATCTTCTTCATTTCAAAGGAGGCAGATGACACCTTAGAAGACCTGTATCATATCTGGCAACAAACATGTCTGGAACCCACTGATTTTTAAGACCTTGAGGGGCTTTGGCAAGGCCTGATTTTGCCTGATGCTTCTTGGTTCTTGGGGCAATTGACTTCTGCTGATGAACTGGGAGAGGTTAGAGGCTACTGGAAACCAAATGGGAGACCTCAGGAAAAAACTTTTTTCCAGGTGTGACCTCATTCCAGCCCAGGCTGTAATTCTTTAATGATTTCTCCATGTAGATTCCATCCTGTAACACTCACCAATACACACTGAAGGGACATTCTGCTTTTTCACAGTATATAAACTAATGTAATAAAAACATTATCTTCCTTTCAAATCTCTAATACTCTTCAACCATCACGGTGACAACACCCGTTTCACTCTATGTGGGCAGGTATATCCATGCACACATGTTTTCACTTGTCTATTTCTTGACTGATGACAATGAAGTATAGCATGAAGAAATGGAGAAGGCAACTCCCGGATGCTATAACAGGTCTAAACACAGACACTTCACATCCAAGCAGATGCTCAGTTTTGCCTGCATCTTATCGGTTAAGACGTTCGAGATGTTCATCTATATACACATGCAGGGGATTTTTTTCCTTCTGCCCCAAGGTGGAAGGCAGAACAGGACTGCCTAGACCAAACACATAGCAACACCCTGAGGACATATCTCCAAGCATTCTCTGCACCAGGCAGTGTGGGGGGCCTTACACTGAGCAGAGCATGTGCTGTCTGTCCTCCCTTGGAATCATGAGCATGGACATCCTAGTATTTTACATATGTTACCTAGAAGATAATTTTACTCTTTATTAAATAAATACCAGTCCTTTGAGGCACAACTTTAAAGTGGGCCCAAAGTAAACAAAGATGCTCAGGAAAAGTTAGGCAGCTTAGACTGAGCATTAAATTATTTGTTCAGAATAAATGTGAGATACTCAAAGAAAGTAGCCTCTGTAGGTAGTAACTGGAATGGAGAAACGATGAAAGGTGATATGTTTCAGAAAACAAAAAATCCTAGATTTGTCAGAGGTTCGATACAATGCTAGGACAATTCCACCTCTCATTTCTGAGCCATTTTACATGTATCTGCTGAATTACCAACACACAAATGGTCAAAGAGGTGAAAGAACAGTTTGTTTAGATTTGTATAGTCTTATTGTATTACAGATAGATACACACATTATACACAAAGTACAGGCGGTTTTTTCCAGGTGTTGCCAGTTCTAACACCCAAATTTAAGCAAAGCAATAACTGATCCAAAGAGGGACAAAAACATCATCACTGAACTTCACAATACGTAGTTTCCTGGAAAATGCAACTTTGAAAGTTGTCTCAAACATAAAAGCATTATTCTGTTGATTTTTTTTTCCCCTGCAGAAGTCTATCTCAGCAGATTACCACTTTTCTCCATTGAATGGCCACTTGGGAAATCACGTATTTCATCTGGGAGTTCTGCAGCTCTTACATATTCTAAAGCCATTCATTTACAAAGCTAGCTGATTACAAAAGCACATTTAATTGAAATTTGACTGAAAAATGTCTAGAATATCTCATTCTCAGAGGAAACTATGACTCCTGCATGAATTATTCTTCTAGAAACACACTGAGACCCTACTGAAAGGTGCACTGTAATAGCCACAGAGCAAGGACTTCTGGATGCATCTTACTACTTCTGAGAAAGATATATACATTGGATTGTTCAAAACAGGAAGCTCCCCAGATATTTCTTGAGATATTCACAGACCCATGCTCAGGTAAGCGGGCAAAGTTGCACTTGATGGGACCGTAATGCATATAAGCCCCCCTGTATGCTCACACATAGAAACACTCAAACTATTCAAGTGGGCAGAGCTGTGGTGTGATGCAGGGCATGTTCCACCAATTTGCAAGTAGAGACTTTCTACATTTGAAGTAACACTGAATAAAAGACTCCGGGATGCACAACTTTTGAATTGTAAGTAAATTCCCTCTTTCCAAAGCAATTTTCCTCATCCACAAAGAGACCTTACTCTTGAATTTCTGCAGCTAGTTTCCAAGGGGTGTATCAAGAATGAAGCATAAAGGAAAGGCCCATCTTGCTGCATTCTATGCTCTGATTATATGAAAATAGGTACAAGCTTGAAGAGTTGAGAGATGAAAGCACAGATCACTCAAATTTCAACTCTTCCAACTATTTGACTTTTGAAAATTCACCTTTATCTTTTCATGTAATATATGTGCATGTGCTTAACCCATGACAACATGTATGAACTATATATATACACAATACATATGTGTGTATATAACATTAGCTTAAATAATATAGAAAGATGGGCACACATTCAAGAGGAGAAAACCGGAGACCCCCTGATTACATTTCTGGATAGGTTGGTACAAACCAGAGTGGGGAGCAGTCTGCAGAGGTGGAATGCCAGACTGAACTGTGAATGCCTTGTGGAGAGAACCAAACAGGTCCTTCAGATCTGCTAGATGGGACAGATCTGAGGTCAGCTGTCAGAGCTGCTTTGTACAGAACTGACTGCAACTTCACATGACCTTTGCATTGCAGATCTGCTGAGCTGCTGGAATGAGAGGTGTCATGAGACGTACAAAGTATAAAGCAGATGTTGGAAGTTGGGCAAAAGTGAAAACATGCCTCAAATAAGGTTTGCGTGAAAATACGCTGCCCATTGAATGGGCCTTCTGCTGCTTCCTCTCCTGCTCCAGGGAGAGTTTTCCTCCTCCATGTAGGTAACAGAACATTTCTGTCCTACACCAACTTAGCTGGGCTAGGTAGCATGGTATTAAGCTTTCATCAAGTTATTTAGGATAAGTTCCCAACGTTATACAACTGTTGTAGAAAGAATCAGTTCCTAAAGCCTAAAGCTCAAGCCCTCTCTCAGCTGGACTCACTGCCACCAGGGAAATGACACTACCTCTGAGAAACAGATGAATGGGAAAAAGTGTTGTAACATGAGAGTTTTGGATAGTGGATAGCGGAGTGTAAGCACAAAATAATGAGAGGGTCACATTTAATTACCTAGAGTGCATAGACAAATGCAGCTTTTACAACAACGAAATGGACTACAACTTAGGAAAATTATTGCATAGACAAAAGTAAAGGCAAAAACGTGACAGCCAACCGCCACATGATCAAAGGAGAAGGGACAGTTGGGCAGCCAGCCTGCTCCCTGCTATGGCTGAAAGGCACATCTGTCGTGGGTCAGCTATTCCCCTGCCCACCCAGAGGCAGCTGTGCGGTGAAGATGCTGTGAGCACTACGCAGTAGCAGGGATTCTGAAAAGCTGCTGTACACTGACCACATCTCTCATTGTGGGACTTTCTGCAGCCATTGACCCTGACCTAAACTCTCTCTTTCAGCACCTCTGTTTCCGTTAGGCATTTCAGAGAGATCTCATGCTGGATCTCCCTCCATAGCCTGCACTCTGCTTTTGAGGGAATGACAGCACTGTCCTTTGCCCTGGTTTCCACAATCTTTAAATCCACGTTCATCAGCGTAATCACTGCTGAGATTACAGTCAGCTTAGTACATGAATAGCTTCAAGCTAGCCACAGTCCTAGCTAGAGCAAACTCCAACCACAAGAGGGACAACAGGTAAACAAAGAAATATCATAATTCATCAAAAAGGTGATACCTAGTAGCTCCAAGTCAAGACAATACTAAAGAGAAGTTAAATGACATTGGAACAAAGCAACTGTCTTTAGAAAGGAATGGGAGACCAGCCGCAATATGCAGGTCAGAATCCACCTCTTGGGAGCCACTCCCCTAGCGCATTCACCTTCCCAACATTTCAGTCCATCAAGATAGTGTTTGGTGAAGAGCTCAGGCACAGAGCAGCAAGACACAGATTCAAATAAGTTTAAACACTGCAAGTAAGAGTGAGATGAGAAGTAGGGTTCCTCTGTCCAACTGTGCTCAAGCCAAACAGACAAAAGGCCGTGCTCAGCAGCTGTTCATCCCTGGAATTGTGCAGATATCAGAGACGTTCTTCTTACCACGTTTCTCAGCATAAATCAAGTCACATACCAGTCTCAGCAGGACTAAGCACCTACCTCATACTTGATCTTTCTTAGGATCCAGAAACTAGTTGTTCCTTAGGCCCAAGAGTCTACTGGGGAGGCGTGCTCATGGAGATGCCAAGGCTCTCATGACACGCTGGGGTCACCGCCATTTAGAGTCAACATGTTAAACTTAGACAACCCTATATTGGGTTTTCTCTGTTCAGAAAGCTTTAATGAATAGATCTTCCATACGGTAACACATGTGATATTGTTGTCTCAATAAAGAGGAACATATCAAGAGCAGCCCATGGGAGACCTAGGAAACTGCCTGCACCACAGTCCTGTTGACTGAGCAGTCTCCTGGGTAATTATTCTCTCCACAAACCAAAAGTGCCATAATGTGGTGGAGAAGAAGCTTCTTGTAAGGTTTTGTGTTTTAATAAATCTTAGAGCTCTGTCCAGACAGTGGGGATGCCAAGAGTGTAGCTACAGTCACAACACCTGGGCAGCTTACCAGGAGCTCCTGCGGGGCCAGTACAGGACTCTGTTGGTGATGTATAAACACACAAAGAGAGGGACCCTGACTCAACAGCATTTCTTTGGGTGGAAATTAGAGGGTTCAAAGGATGTGCTCAGTCCTTTGGGGCTGTCGGTGGCCGTGACAAGAGTTGGTATCCCCTTGGTCTATTTTCTACAGCACGGTTTTCACCTACTTCTGACTGCTGCTGATACAAGTCTCATACTCAGTTTTTAATATATAAAGAAACTTGTTTCCTCACCTCTACTTAGGAGTTGCAGATGAACTGCATGCTGCATATATTAATTAACTTCTGCTGTTTTTCTCTAGGAAAATGATGAACAATAAAAGCAAATTTTTTTTTTTACTCCTAAAACATCAGCTGTGGCTCAGTGAAAGGAATAAAAAGAATGTAATTAAACATCTGCTCTTTTGCTCCTATTAATGACTGTAAACTAGCCAGAAAATTATGAAGATTGTGACCATGGTAACAGACAGTATCTTAGGAAAAAAGAAATATCTACAGTTAAAATTCAACATAAATATTGCTCACCTGCCTCCCAGAGATGGAAGTTTACAATCAAGCCTTGAGGTTTGTGATGGTCCCTCAGTTATGGTTTCTTCCCATGCATGTGGCATATTTGTTGTGAGAAACTACCATTTATAAGAACATGGGGTGGCTCACGTGCTACATTAACTCTTATTTGGAGGAAGAAAAACTGCTCTTTTTTTTGGCAATGGGTTGGAGCAGTTGCTGGTAAATGCTTTTGTGGAAAATGGCAATGTAGCACGATGGAAGTGGGCCAGATCTT
>NW_010415775.1:18647-22613 GCF_000710305.1 Buceros rhinoceros silvestris | reverse complement strand
TTTCCCTAAACTGCAACTGTCCCCCTCCCTTAGATCAGTAAAGCGAGAGCTCCTTACACCAGAGCGAAATCCGCAAACTACAAGCAGCATATCTGGAGGATCCCAGGGAACTGAGACTGGAGACCTCCTTGGCTTGGCTGTAGAAGAAATGGTGGAAACTGATGAGACTCCTCAAAAACACCTGCCCTCATCAAATGCTGCTCACTGCTCTACTGTCTCCAGTGTCTCTTCTAACACTGTCCTGCCTGGGGGCTGTGAGTTGGATAGTCCATCTTGCATCCCACCAGGCACTGCAGCTCCTCAAGCGCATACAAGTGGAGAAGACGGTCACTAGTTAAACAAAGCCCCACAAAATAAAAATCACAGCAGAAAGAGGCAGGACAAGCTGAGGCAGAGACAGTGAGGGATAAGATGGATGTGCTGCACACAGATCTGACAGCCACTCCAGGAGCTGAGCAGGATGACTGAAACCACTTGCACCAAAAAACAGCATTGTCTGAGTGGAATGTTTTATGCACCTGTGTGACAACTTGTTCAAACAGGAGCTTGTAAGCAACGTGCATATTGGCCAAAGACTCCAAGCAAAAACCGTTTTTCTACCCAACTGCCTAATATCAGCCTTGGTTCATTAAAAAATTTCAAACATTCCTCTTTGAAATGTGCACGTGGTGAAATGCCTAGAAGATCTGAAAACAAGCAGGCAAAGGAAGGCCTGGGCAGCTGGTCCTGGTGAACACCACTAAAACCATGAAATGGTGTTTTTGAAGGCTTCCTGAAGATCTTGTCTGAGATTCCTGTCTAGAACTGGAGTGAACTCTAGCTGCTGGCTGGAGGTCAGTCGTGAGGCTGGTGAGAGTAAAAAGGTTACAGCAGCTTTCTGTATGGGCAACAATTATGGACAGGATGGGAGTGCGTGAAAACATTTCATTTTTTGTGTGATTTCTCACTGAACTGCAGTGCACTGGAAGCACTCAAACAGCACAAACAGCATTGATTTATTTGGATTTTGGTAATATAGGTGCAATGTGTCTTTTTTCCTAGAGGGTTCCAAGCTAACAATATGCCACCATGACTGTACTGCAAATGCTTATAGCACACTGTTCGGAGCATTGTGCATCTGGGCCTTCATAAAGGAAGACAACATAATCAGCATAAGGATGTCTTTTTGCCATGATCAGTTATTTAAAATGATGTTAAACTGGTACATATCGAGCACATTGCTAGAGCTTGCTATGTAAACACTGCCTCTTCAAATATGAAGTTCACCAAATGCTCAGGAAAATTTGGTGTAGCTACTATCACCAACATTATGAAGGCTTTATGCCTGTGGTTTCTAACAATGCCACCATTGCAATGTGGTCAGATGAAAAAGTAATTAAGTTGCATAGGAAACTCTGGTCCTTCTAGCAACACAAGACAGCTCAATCATGAGTAAAAATCAATGACCTGTTTAGACTTGTGGTGTTTTGGGGGGTGGGGGGCACAAAACACCTGTCTGCTTCTTTGTACAGCTGTCCCATACGCACGCAGACACCCCTTTCCCTAGGTCTTGGCCAAACCATGTTAGAGCCATTCCCCTCTCTGAGGCTGCAAAGAAGGACAAGTTCAGCAGTTCCTCTGCTGAGGTCCGAGCTGACATTCAGCTAGGAACACCCAGCTCTCTGCATTTCCTTACCAACTGCAATATCCAACCTTAAACTGCTGCCACAGGAGGCCTGAAGGTATTGAGCAATCACCAGACACCATCTGACATTGTGAGATGCCCAGCACGTTCATCCACTCCTCGCCCCAAAACATGTACAAAGCCCCTGTCTGCCCAGCACCCCCATGCTGCAGGCTGCTCACTCCCTCCTCCTTCCGGTGCTGCTGAGCTGCAACAGCCTGCAAGAATCAGTGCCACCATGTGCCACCAGTACTCAGAAGCTACCCCTGTTTCCAAACCAGTGAGACGTCTAGGGACTGGGCTGGCAGAGCTCATGGCTACCCAAAACTCATGGGGAGAGGAGTGTGGTCAGTAAACACTGCAGAAACGGGGAGGGAGGGGGCAAGGTGATGCAGGTCTTCTGATGCAGGACAGCTCTCCTCATTTTGTGCAAAGGGCTTCTCCAAGCCCTGCTTCATTTGTGAGCTGCGAAGAGTGACGACAGAAGCTGGTACCCAGAAGGAGAAGTTTTAGTGCTGCTCTATTTCCCTTCCTGGAAGACTTGCTTGAGGAGGAGGAGGTCAGGCACAGAGCAGCTACCTGAGGGAGGGCTTTCTTGCCCGCTCCTTCAAAGCACTGGAAATCAAATGGAATGGAGTGCACCATGAAGCCTCACTTCACTGGAGCTTTTATCTTTTACAATTAGGTTAGCAAATTTATTGCTACAGTAGCTTAATCTCAGAGTGCATTATCTGTACACAATGATGGACTGGAATATGAACTAAATCTGTCAATAAAGTGATTGCCTGCATCTCGCTTGCCAGATACACAGAACTCAGTCTTCCTTTGAGATGCTCAGCAGTCACTGGCTTGTACAGGCCCCTCCGTATGCTTTTGGTTTGGATGCTTCCTACATCCAGGTTTTCTCAGCAACAGACTGCTCCAAGAGGAGAGGGGGAGAAATCTGGCTCCAGGCACCTGTCTGAACTCTGTGACTCTGCACTAGCTGGTGCAGCAGGTTGGGGTCTCCAGCTCCCAGGGATGTCTTCATCTGATACCCTGATCTCTGCAGGTGCTGGGGACCCAGCTGCCTGGCTCAGATTGTCTTCAGCCTGTGTTCTGTATTGACCGGATTGGCAGAGAACAGCAAAAGTGTTCCCTCTGCTGGGTTCAGATCAGCAGGGAGCTTCCTTGATGGAAGGGATTCTCTGCTGGAAATTCACAGCCAGATTCCCCAGTATTGCCTGAACAGAGCACAGGGGCTGGACTGGGTGAGAGCATGTGTACAGGTACACACTAAATGCTCTGAATCTAGAAACAACCTTTACCAAGATACAACATTTGACAGCAGCTCAGGAGGTTTTTAGTATCAAACTCTCCACATTACTCACCTACAGAAAGCAGGGGGTATCTAACTCCACATTCAGACATCTAAATTTAGCTGTCCCCACACAAACTATGGAAATCTGGTCAATACTGCCTCTGGTGTCTTGAGAGTGACTGAGTAAGCTTCAAATTGGAGGCTAGTTTCACCAAACTGTTTGAGGAGAACAGAGCATCAGTTTGCTCAACATCCAATGTTAAATTGAATTGTATCATTTGTTGTTGGAGTTCGCTCATTTTAGCAAAAAGAGCTGGAAATGCAACCTCATGCCAAATTAAAGCCTTTTCTGCCTGATTGCTCAGCAGATAAGCCCTCAAATAAATTATTGTTAGAGCTGCAACCAGGATAACTGTCCACCAAGAGAGTAAGATGAAGTCTGGAGTGTCATGGGAGTATCTGGTCATTGGCTTTGCAACATCTCAGATGTAGACACAAGGTGAAGGTTTGTCAGCAAATCCTCAATTATGCAAAGGCAAAAGCTTACTTTTCAGATCAGAGAATGCTCTAATGTTAATAAAACCCCTAAATTATAATGCAGGGAACAGACTTAACTAGACTGATTTGGTATTTCTGAAGGCTTTTTCCTCTTGTTTTTAAAGGGAGGCTCATTCAGTTCTCATTTATACAAAACAGTCAGAAGAATTAGCTGATAACATTGAGAGATATCAAAGACTTGAACTGTCCAAGGGAAGGAGGGCAAGGGCTGCTTTTCCTGTCATCAAAAGGGCAGCCAAATATTCAGTAATTTCTGCTCTCTTGCTTTATTTGATCCTAAAAGAGAAGTAGCTCTGTTTTTTAGTCTGTGAGATGTCACCACGAACTTCTCCAGAAGTCTCTAAACCCTTTGGCACAAAGAGGAAAAGTAGACAGTCAGGTCTTTGTGAGGAATTGTGGGGAAATATTAGGGGAGAAGTCTTGCAGTCTTAATTGAAGAACAAGC
>NW_010415775.1:18052-18546 GCF_000710305.1 Buceros rhinoceros silvestris | reverse complement strand
TGTTTTAGGACTACAAGATATTTATAGTCTCACTCATTTTGAATGTAAAGGGTACAAATATAATTTCTGCTATTCCTCTGCAGGCCAAGAGCTTAGGAACACAGGCCAGAGCACAAAAGAATTTTCACCCCATTCCAAATTCCCATAAAAAAAGTGTACTAAGCCTGAATAATGAGTTTAGTCATTTGAATCATGAATTTGGCTTCATAACCCGCTGGGAGACTGAAGCAGAGAAAAACATGTCTGCTAACACCCTGACTTGAGCACCACAATTGGCAAGTTCCGCTGAAGAGAGATCTCATACTGAAGTAGAAATGTTAGAGGTTAGAACTGAAGTTTCTTGGCAGAACTGACCTTATATGGAAACCCTGTAGGAAGTCTACTGCACTGGCTTTCAAACCAGCACAGGAGCTTTTCTGTCTAATAGATATATAGATGTGTATAGAAAGGTTAATTCAAAACCACTTAGGTAAAATCAAAGTAAATCATTCCTG
>NW_010415775.1:0-17950 GCF_000710305.1 Buceros rhinoceros silvestris | reverse complement strand
GGAGGATGTGCAGGACAGAGTCAGACAGATGTTTCCTCTTTAAGGATCATGGGTTGAAATGAAAGAGGAAATCTCAGGTGGAAAATGGTTACAAGAGAGTTCTTGAAAGATGAGTCTTGGGATGGATCTTGTTTAACATTTCATTAATAACCATGATGCATAATCTCAAAGCGGTGCAGTTGATGACATCAAGGTGACAGGCATTGTCAGCTGGACAGCCAGGCTACCATGTAAGGAGAATGGCATGATTCTAGCACTGAATAGTGTAATGGGATGAAATTACTTATTAAAAGTGCAGTTTCTGAGGAACCAATAGGAAGAATTGATGCTTTTAAGTGGAAACGATGGAGCAGGAGGAAAAGCTGAAGGTCTTATATAGCCATTAAGATAACTGGAAAACACCAAAACGATGTAACCTGCAGGAGTCAAATGATACTTCTGAATGAACCTGCTCAGACTGGTCTGGTAAGTCTGGGAAGAAGGCAGTGCCAATGCCATTCATGAAAACACAGCAGGTTGTACAAGGCTTTGGAGGTATGAGGGGGTCACCTGGATTACTGTAGTATGTGGCCAGAAAAGCATGCCTACGGAAAGGGATTTTGGCCTGCAGTGGCTGCAAAGCAGGGCTGTTAAGCCAAATAAGGGAATGGAAAGCCTGTGCTCTCAGAGGAGACCAGAGGCACTCGGCTGTTTAGCCTAGCTAAAGAAAGGCCAAGAGGGGATATGGTTGTAGTCTATAAATATATCAGAGGGGGTAAATGCTAGGGAAGGAGAAAAACTTTTTAAACTGAAGGACAATGCTGGCACAAGAACAAATGGATATAAACTAGCCATGAATAAATTTTGGCTGGAAATGAGAAGCAAATCTCTAACCACTAGGCAAAGCCTGTGGAACAGCCTTCTCCAAAGATCACGAGACCAATGGCCTAGCTCATGTGGAAATGGAGTTTGACAAATCCACAAATAGGATCTATACCTGCAGTGGACTGGATGAGTCAGGAGGTCCCCTCCTGTACTGCCTTCCTCTGGAAGAGAACCAGCATCCTAAAAAAGAAGCGTCCTTCTTACAGCTGGCAGAATCTTCCTGGCACAAAGGATCGCCAAGAAGAGAGACAGAAGCAGTAACATTAAGTAAACATGTTCATGATATCTCTGTCTTCCTCTGTAGTATGTGCTCTCCCACCGCTTCACATCAGTAACGTGGAGTGGCAGGAATGTGGCAGAGGGTTATACAAGCAAACAAGCGAGTGCCAGGATGCAGCAAACAGGTCAGGAGAGCCGACCAGCTCTGCCAACTCAAGCATCAGGGAGCACTGGCAGCGGCAATATGATTACTGCAAAAAATTTAATTGAAATTAAGATTCGCAGGTAACCTCAATGAAATTCACAAATGGTTGGGCTTAACCCTGGAGTCAAGAGAATATCGATAGAATATGTTGTCCAAATCTGTGGAATAGTAAGCTTTCCATTTTCTTTGAAAGCAATTTTGTGCCCAGTTTCTATTCAGTATAGATAGAACAATTCATGTTTTCTATAAATTTTTTCTTCCTTAATGTGAATCCTTTGTTTCCTACAGGGAACACAGTAATACGACACAGATTTTCCATCTGGAGGCCTCTGACCCCTTTACGAAGATTACTGAGTGACAGCTGCATTTTGGTGTTGACCGAACTGATGCACAGGAAGAGGGAGGAAAGGATTTTCTAAAACTTCTGTATGGCTTTTTTGTATCAGCTAATTCTGTGCTCCTGGACCAGTTTGGGTCAGTTTTCAAAGTGTCTGGGTTGGCAGGGGCTTGCAGGTGAACGGGCACAGGACAGACTCTCATCAGGCACTGCTCAACCCTGTCAGGGCACAGAGGCTGTTGGCACTTAAACCTCCTGACAGCCATCCTTGGGCATGCCCGGACTGTCTCGGTCATGACTGTGGGGAGGGACCTTGCCCCACTCTCCCCTCCAAGTCACACCATGACAGACACGCAAGAACCTCTCCACTTAGCACCTTCATGCAGTAGCACCATGAACTTAACGGGGCTGTTCCCATGGCTGTGGTGCATGGGTGCTGCTTCACGGCTCAAGTTTTGCACTCCTGCACCCCTACTTTGCTCCCAATCCTGCATCCCCAGCCTTACATCATATATTGCTCTGCTGCTGGGCCTCCTTTCCTCACTAGCCTCAGCACACCCATTCCTCCACAGGGAGAAAAAAGACCCTCAGATATTTACGGCTGAAAAGTACTTCCTATAACAAAATAACATCATATTCACCCTGCAATGTGTCTTCTCTATGTTTCAACTATTATAAATGATGATTTTAAGGATGGCTGCTCCTGCAGTAAGCAACACAGATCCTTTGGGTGCTGCAAGGTACAGGAGATGTTTGTTTCTGCTGTTTGCTATCAGGTGCTTCTATGCAAAAAGCCAAGAAGATAACCTGTATGGAAGCTGTCAACTGCCCACTTACCAGGAAAGAACACAGGTGGAAGGAAGCTGTTGCTCTAGGACACCCTGGACTGAGTTTTTTCTTTTCCTCCTCCAAAAATTGTCTACCCAGGATTTGAAATAGCAATGAAGTACAAAACAGTAGTGAATAACACCAAGGCACTTTACTTTGTAAAAGAATAATTAGCCATGCACACGTTCCGCAAGGGGAGAGGAGCGCCACCAGCCTCTGCTATCTGATGAACTTCCAGTGGGCAGCTCTGAGCCCAGTCAAAATGGCTCGAGGTGAGACAGGGAGATCAATGGCCCATCATCTGAACTCTCTGCCCACATTTTGGCTATCTATTTCATGAGTTTCCTCAGGGCAGGAAAAAGTCGATGAGGACAGATACCAGAATACCTACCAAACTCATGTGATGCCAATTTCTCTCGGGGGGTTGTGTAATATAGTTAACCACTGTTCTCATTAGAAATACCAAACTTAATTATTTTATGTAACTGCATTAGATGGAGAAAGTGCATGTTGCTGATAGTTGCTTACTGGGAATGTAGCGTCTATCTTCCTTTAGTCCACTTAGAATTAAAGTTATCGTCTTTGTATATTAGATTCAGTGGCTCCTAATGAAATGCAATAACGATTCCTAGAGTAAATAACATTTTTCTTAATATGTTTAAACAATTTTATGGACTCTTTTATTGATTAGAGGAGGAGCAGTTTCAGGAATAATGTGCTTAAATAGGCATGAAAAACTATCCAATTACCCAGAATTTCTCAAGGCTAATGCCTGAAGTAACAAGCACGTCACACAACAGTGCCACTTCCATTTGTGCCAGACGCCTGAGAGGCAGCAATCATGAACCTCTGCAATGTGTGGGGTGGAGGATTTCAGCATCAACTGGAGAAAAGTCTGTCGCTGTACTGTCTGCACAGACAATTTAGCATGCTGTGAAATCTTGATCAAAAGTGCCCACCGGCACAGCTGGTTAATCAGCTTTAAGTAGTGAGGAATAGGGAGTTATGTCCAGTTGAGCAGTGGCAATTTGGACAACACTGAATCTTCAGTGGCAAGATACAAGCAAACGTGAAATATGATACAGAACAAGGAATGCAAACACAGACAGCTGAATAGGCTTTTTATTATCAGAGGAATCCACCATGCTTTAAAACAGCATCTCATTTTGGTTGAAAAATTAGAAAGTCAAGGAATTGTACATTAGATCTAGTTGATCAGTGGAACTAGAAATTTAAGGAAGTTTTTGCTTTTATCTGATGATGTTTTGGAAGAAACACTTGTGTTCACTTTTGTGAAATAATTATTTCCTGTTACTGAGCTCTCGTTGTTGAGCTTTCCTTTAGAAAGATGTATTTCTGTTTCACTAGTTAGAGCAGCTGTGTAGGCTGGCTGTGCAGGACAAACCTTCAGTTATACCTCTCCTTCGTGAATTCACTGGAAGTCAATTGCTTGGATAATAAGGATTACAACATATTCAATAACTTTGAAAAAATGTCTTAATGCTAGTCTTCCTAAATGCCCTGTATTATTTGGAGCAATATGAACACAGCAACTTCTGTTTGCAAGTCAAAGGGGAAAACTTTGCACTTTCATGCAGTCGTGCCCATGTCCTGCTTTATTAAAAGCTGGAGACCCGCCTTACTAAACCCCACTGTTCAAAAGATCCCAGCCAATATCCTCCTGCTCGGCAGGGCTTTGATGTAAAGCTGCAAACAATATCAAAGAGTGCCATACAATGACCTCCGTGAAAGGACCTGCCAAGACATCATAGTCATGGTCATGTTTTTCTGACTGCCACTGACATGAAGTGATTTGCCTGGGGTTACAACTGAGTCTGTGGAAAGTTGAAATGAGGACCACAGCCTAAAGAGTCTCAGAGTGACAGAATTTGCCCTCTACCAAGTGACATAGCCTACCTCTACTTGACGTCTGATAAATGAGCTGCATTTCCAGCATGCAGCAACGTGGAAGGTGAGTTCTATCCCACCAGCTGCATGACCAGGGCACTAGAATAGAGGCATGAGCAGAGGGATGAGACTGGGAAATCCAGGGAAATTGGAAATCACTCTATGTCTAACAGGAAAAGCTGCAGGCAAGGAGCTAGGCCAATGCTCTCTTGGCTCTCTCAAACCCCACTCGTATGCTCCAAGGCCAAAACCGTAAAGGTTGAATTCAACAAAACCAGAAGCACCAGGAGAAAACTGCATTCAGAAATCTCCTTTGCTTTTCACCTCTTTCGACCCTTATGTTTTATGAAAAGAGCACCCGGACATCACTTCCCTCTTGCAGAACAATTTACAAAACACTTGAGAGTGCTGCATGGCTGATGCAGTGCTGCGTGCAGGGCTGGGGCAGCCAGGGAGCTACCGTGCATTGTGCAGCACACAGCGCTCGCTTCAGGCAAGGGAGGGTTTAGAAAACAGGTATTAAGTACAACACAGCATTAGAAAACTAGATCATATTGGTCTCACACTGAGGAGGTTAATACAGATGATAACAATTTACTCATTCCAGAGGAACTGAGGAGCAGAAGGGGTGCAGTAGTGGATATTCACTGCGATTTTCTTCTACAATTTTCACATCTTTAAAATAAATGAATTGTAAACTAGAGAGGGATTAAAACTGAACCAGGAAGCATGATGTGTGTGTACCAAGAAACAACATGGAATCAGCATCAAGCCCACACATTGGGTAATGATATCTCTGCTCAGAGACAGGTCAGCAGTGTATGTGATAACGTCCCTCTGCAGAGACAGCTGAGTGAAGAGCCTGTTTCTCAATAGACCAAAGGTTTTACTTTATCGTTCTCTCAAGCCACGTTCCTCACTCCTTTCACTTTGGTCCCAAACAAACCCACTGCTTTGTTTGACAGACTGGGGCTGCCAGCCTTTCTGTCATGCTCCAGCAGGCTGTTTCCCTGCTGCTGGTCACAGCAAGAGCTTGCAGCTCGTGAGCTCTCCCCAGCCCTGGGCTTCAGAAAAAAAACCTTTCTCTACAAGGTTCTTTTTTCCAAGGATTCCCACCCAGTTATGCTGATGACATTTACCACATCACCTGGACAGAGAGCAGTTTTGATCACCGAGCTCTGGTATTGGGGGTGATCCCTATTTCATGCAGAAAGGACACAGCCAGTATCCGTAGTACAGACCAAGCCATTATCTCAGGAAAACAGGTAGCTTGTCTCCTTCTTGAATGTTAATGCTGAAATAGGAAATGTCAAAGCTTGGGGGAAGCAAGCTCATACCTGCTGGGAAAGGGATATTGAGAGGGGATTATGAACTAGTCCCAAGGTTCAAATCGTCTGGGCCATGATCTGCCTTGGGCTTTGTGATGGGCTTGCTGGGAGTCAAAGGGGTTTCAGGGCACTTGCAGACCAAGGAGCTGGACTGGCATGCCAAGAAGGGCCAAAAGCACTTCTGGTGAGCACAAGGGAAAACTACTAGTGGGAAGGGCCGGGGGAGGTGGTAATGGAGGGGTAAGCAATGGCAACTCTGGCTGAGGAGGAGGGCAGTGGGGGACAATGACTGCCAGGTGCTAGTGCTCTCCAGTTATTCCAGCAGGCAAGGGCTGGGGCATCTCCACCACAGCTCCGAATCCAGGCTTCTGCCTGATTTTGGCAGCCCTCTACTGACAGCGACACAGAGCCCAGAGCTGTGCTCCCACACAGCATGTATGTGGGTCCTGATCTCCACCTCAATGGACACTGCTCTTCACGTATGTGTCAGTGGTGCCCCTGAATGCCAGCCTCAGAGAGGCTCAGTCCGAATATCAACCGTGATAGGCTTGACCTTTGCTCCCTAAATGTCAGCCCCTGTGAGCTCAGGCTCTGCCTGCACTAAGGCTGTTGTGGCAGTTATTCCAGACCCCAGACCAGGGAGAGGGCTGTGGTATGGCTGGTCCAGCTCCCCAGCACCCCTTTTTTAGCAGCAGCACCCGTCCAAATGGCATGTGACTCATCTGGGTCTGGCCACCTCCTTGCGCAGTGCCTTTCACTATGACTCTGGGGATTTCCACAGAGAGGTGGGTGCTGCTGGCAGTGGTGCAGCAGATCTGGGAGGTCCTGAGTGCCAAAGCCCCCTCGCCACACAGCGGGAGGCAGTTCCTCTCCATCCCCTTGTCAGGGCTGCAGGAGTGCGGGCTGGTCTTCAGCAAGGGCAGAGAGGATGGGATTCTCTTCCCCTCTAGCTCAGTGCTTGGGCTACTGGCCAGTCACAGAAAAGGTGAACTGCTGGGATGTGGTAACAGCAAGTTACTGTAAAGAGTTTTTAATTTTTAATTGCTCTCAGGGCTTCTTTTCTACTGTCCCCTCCCCCGCACCCACAGGGAAAGGCTGCTGGCACCCATTTCTGGAGCTCACAGTGTTTGTCTGTGTGCCTGACTGCAAGGGATGAGAGAGGGGTGTCCTCTCTCTCTGTCACCTGGTGGGTGCTGCCAGGATGCCCCTCTGGAGCAGCTGCTTTCCCAGGTCAGCTTTCAAGGACCGGATACCCGAGGCACCCTGAGGGCTGGGACTGCTCAGTGGGATCTGCCTGCATCACTGGTACTGGGGCTAGCGTACCTCAGGCTTAATTTGCCAGAGGCTTCCCCTCCTTTTCCTTCAAAGGAGCATCCACCAGCAAGAGATGCTTCTGGTCAAGTTGGGCTACAAAGATGCTGAACATCAGGAGCACAGTGCCTGCCAGAGCACCTTTGCACTGCACTGGCCATGAGCACATCGCTGGCGTAGCTGGAAGCCATTCAGACGTGGTCAAGATTCCCCTTTGAAAGGAGAATAATAAACATTTCTCTGCAAGGACAACTGCAAGCTCTGCAAACCCGAAGCTTGCCCCTGAGAAGCACCACTGAGGGTTGTCAGGAAGGAATTGCCAGGCTCACTGCCGAGGACTCCAACTTGCCTGAAATACTGGGAATTGCCACCTCCCTAGTAATCTGACATTAGCATCCAAGGTCAGCTCAGAGAGTCCTCAGCACAGACACGGGAGCACGTGCAGCTGTCCAGCTGGGCTGCAAATCCCCTCCTCTCCCCACTCAAGCCATTCCTCTGCTTAAAAACGTTATTTTGGGAAAGAAATGAATAATGGGAACAGTACTGGAAAAGCACAGGGAATTCAACAAACAAAAGAAAAGCTGCTATTTTCGAAAATGCCTCCAACTGGTAACCACCCCTTCTCTCCCAGCTGCCTCTCCACTGCCCTGCCCAGAGTGCTCCAGAAGCATCCAGAAGCTCGGTGGGAGCCACGCGCATGAAAGATGTCTCTTACTACAGGCTCTCTGAGAAACACCATAGTGAACTAGTAACTTACACACGGTGAACTAATAGTAAAATACACTTCAATTTTTAATCAGACACTTTGACTTAGGTGAGGCAGTGGGTTCTGCAAGGGTCCCAGTGTCTAACAAGAAGAGCAAAAGTCAGGCAAGCAGTCACCCTATTACTGCTTCTGTCACCTTTTGTCATCTCCAAAAGAACTGTATTTTTCTAATTGGGGCATCACAAGCATTACGTGGACATGGTGAGAGGGGGGTTCTAACGCTGCACAGCAGTTCACTGCCATGGTTCACAGAGAAAAAGGCATCGCTGCTGCAAGAAATGAAACTGAATTTGCCAAGGTTGCAGATCCAAGTAAACATTATAATCTTATCTTAATAAATTCACCAAGACCCCCACTGAGCTGGCGTGGGATATGTTATATGGCTGTTTCGTCAGCTCTCATTTGTCCTTTTTGCTAGTGTGACCAGGTCTGCAAGGTCTCTTTGCAGCCCTGGTCAGCATCGGCACAGCTCTCCTGCCTGCAGCTTCTTGTGCCAAGGGAAAGGACAGGCTACATCTGGGCCACCACTGTGAGTGTCTCAGGAGGTCCTCCTGACAAAAGCGACAGGCCACCTTCCCTGTGGGCTGAAACGTAGCAGAAGAGAAGTGAAATAAGAAAAAAATGTGGTGGAGCCACTGCCCTGATGATACTGGAGGAAGAACGACTAAGGTCTGAACTTGTGTTCTCAGTTCCCAAAGTGACACTGTTCCGCCTGAGCACTGCTGTGCACGTCGGTTGAGACTACCCTGGGTGCCAGGGTGCCAGCAGCAGGGATGGGAGTTGCTCTCTCACAGGCAATCTCATTTCGGAATTGTCAGAAAAGAGATTTTTTTTTTTTTTCAGGAAGAAGACTCCCAACACTTCTCCCTGGATTTTCCCTTCCAGGAGAAGTATGAGAAAATAAAAACTCTCAGAAAGAGAAGAGTTCCTCTTTCCAATGCCCCTGATCTTCCCAAGTCACAACATTTCTGCCTTTCACTGAACTACTCAGCTTTTACTTTAGCAGGGACAAGGCGTACACAGGGACAAGGCGGGGTGTGTGTGTGTGTCTTTCTCGGCAGGAGTCACTTGCCCCCTTCATCAGGCTCCGACAGCAGAGGTAAAGCGAAGCATAGATAGTGTTTTTGCAGAAATGCCCACTACCCAGCAGCTCTTCAATAATTCAGTGACCAGATAGTTCTGCACAGACCTCAGATCTGTAATTGGTTTAACATCATGTGCCATCAAACATTACATGCCTTGCAACTCATATTGGGGATTTCGATTAAGAAAACCCTCCAACGCAGCAAGGAAGACCTGAAAATTCTGATAACGTTCTCAATTTTTAGCAGTAAATTAATTGAAAGTGAAGGGTGAAGTGAAATAATTGAAAGTGAAATCTGTGTGCTGTGTCAAATCAGCAATAATATTAAAACAATAGGAGACTGTGGTTAGACTGAGAGATGTATCCTTGGCCAGCTGTAATTTTGCACTCTTTTTTTCACATCAGCCTCTGAAATAAGTCTACAAAAATGCACACTGCCCTTCAGATGAGACTGTTTTAGTATGGTCCAAATGACTTTACGTGAAAAACCTCACACAAAATAAACAGCTATGAATAGGACACTTGACAGACAGGTCCAGAGGACAACAGACAGTGTTTCTGCTGGAATATAATTGCTCTAATTGGACCTGGGCTTGCTAAAATGGTAACGTTAAAGGGGACTCTGCAGTCATGCTGCCATTCTGCACAAAAGAACAGTGTCGTGATAGGAAGCATACAGTGGTTGTGGAAATAATCAATGGCTTTGTGCTCACTTCTCCCTGGCATCTTGGATTTGCCATTAGGAACATGCACACAACATGAGCAGAATGTTTTCTTCAGAGTTAAATGTTCCCGGGGCTGAATTGCTCCATGGGTGAAGTCTCTGAGTATTATTTGGCTGAAGTTAGACACTTCAAATGAGCTGGATCCATTGTGTTTTTGCAGTCCTGGAGGAGATGCAGAAAGGCCGTGTGAGGCATAATTAGGGAATTTGTCTGTTCTAGGAGGGAGGGAATTTGGTGAGGAAAGAAGCTAACTTTGACCTTCTTCAGCTTTGGCTTGTCTTTCCTGGAGTGACAGCCTGTAAACTATCTGATCTGCTCATCTAATAAAACCTCTGTACATGTAATCCTGGGTCTCTCCAAAACCTGAAGTTTATAATATGACAACAAGCATGAAGCTCTCAAAGGCAGAATTTTTGTCCTCCAGTAGCACAAACTGCACAAGGGTTGACTGTGCAGTGTTTCTCCAGCCCTGTTTTGAATCCAGCGTCCAGCAGAGAGAGCAGCCCTTGTAGTCACCGATAGATGAGATGCCACCAAAACGACAGATCATCATTACTAACATAGGAAGCATTTTGGTTTCTGGACTCTCTCAAAAAGCTCCATTTCACATGGGTGTTGGCTGTCCTGTGCTGCAGATATCCAGGGACACTGGGCAGTGCTACCAGAGGTCCCAGCTGGAGCAAAAGCAGCAGTACAGGAACAGTGACAATAGAAGAGCCAAGAAATGGCAAGCCTGCCCTTGGCCTCATCCCGCTATCACCTGGTCACTTAGTCCTGCTCAGGGCTCTCCTTCCCCCACTTGCCACCTGGTCCATTGTGCCTCTGCGGCATGCCAGCCTGGCCCCGTTCTCGTGATGGTGAAATTCATCCCATGGCTAAGAGGCTTTGTGACAAATGTGGCAGTTATAAACCTGTCTCAAAGCCTTTCAGCTCCAGTGTGCACCTGCTTCCATGCACAGACAAAGCCGGCTGAAACAATCTCCTGCCCCTCTGGAGCTGCTAAACAAGATGAGTTGAAAAATATGGGTGTGATGCTCAGGAGCTACTTACGCCCCACCTGCAAACCAGCCCTCTCACAGGGCTCCTCAGGCGAGGCCACTTTATTCATAAAGAGCCAGCCTGGCTTGCTGCATCCTCCCTAATAAAAACGCCTTCTCAGGTCATCTGCAGTGGCACTCTGCTGCTCCTGCCCTTTGCTCACATTGCAAACACCAGACCCAGGTTGCGGGATGTGCATCACCCAAAATGGGTGCAACATGGCAGACATCCTCTCCTGCGTCCAGGAAAAGTGCCAGGGCTGGGTTTAGTGGGAGCAGAAAGGTGGCCCTGGGCAGGCACATGAAACTGGTCTTGTTCCGCAAACCATACTGGAGCTGACAGTGTCCCTGAGTCACTACGAACCATGTCACCAGCCAGCCCATTTATCCGCACAGCCCTGGGTTCACAGGTCCACACACTCGTCCTTTCCCTGCCCTGCCATTTTCTCTGGAGGAGCACTGGGACTGTCTCTCAGCAGGACTGTGAGAGATGCACGGGGTCATCAAAGCATTAAACATGACCGACTCCCAGCTTCTGCCTCCTCCCAGTGCTGGCTTTGCTTTGTGCATCGCAGGCTTTGCTCCACATATGGGCCTGTCCAATGTGCCAACAAGGTGGCAGGAAAATTGCCCATGGATTATGCTCTCCAAAGAAGTGTGAGCCGCAGACAACATTGGATGGGATTTATCAACACAAGCCCAAATAAAAAGAGTGAGTGTGTTCGTTTCCAGCTGATATGTCTGTGATAAGACAAAGATTGTAATGAGAGTAGTAAAAAAAAGTAAGGAGTGACATCAGTGAGATTTACACAGCTAAAACTTTGCATGACTCTGTGAACACGTACAGCAAAAAGCCTTGAATTACAAAAGAATCACAGAGCTAAACTGAGACCCATCCTCTGCCCTCTCCTGTGACAGAAGGCATTGCTGGGAGTTCTGGGTGCTGGGCAAATTAAAAACAGCATTTCAGCCCAAACTACAAACTTGGCTTTTCTGTGTGTAAATGAGATCCTTACATTATCTCACTGACATTTTGTGGCTGAAAGCAATTCGGCAACTATCAGCACAACCAGACTGAAATTCAGCAGCACAGGATCTAAGCACTTCAGCTCTTAATGACTCAATGATTCTGTGGACATGAATCTTCCAAAAAAATGAAGTTCGGCAGAAAGTCGACAGCATGTGGAGACCGCAGAAGGGAGAGGAACTTTACAACTTGGCCTTCACATTTTCCACCTATAGGATTTCAACATTTGCTGAAGTTGTAGTGAGGGCAGCTTCTTCACACTGCTCCCTCTGGGAAATATCACATTCAGCAATTCCTGAATTACAGTTTCTAATTATATTTTCATAGCGTAATGCTGTCTGAAATGCAAATTTGATGACAGAATAATTTGATCCATGTAAAATAATTACAAAATTACTGTTTCTCCAACCTCAACTCATACTCCCTGCTATTTAAGAAGATAAATTTAACAGCAGCAAAAGTACAGCCAAAACATAGTCTATTTTTTTAACTGTTATCTGACTATAACTGTCTGCATAGATTTTGGCTCACCATGGAAGATTATTTCTAAAATATGACTACCAAAAACATTCCAGAGTTAAGATTTCTGCTGCTTTAGCTTGGAACCATCAACCAGGTCAACTTTTAGTTTGCATTCAGAGTACCACATGTATGGCATCTGCATTTAATTGGAAAAGCAACTGTTAATTAAAATGCCAAATCTCTACTACAGGTCACTTATCATTGAAACCAGTTGTTGCTGATGTTGATCCAGGACATTAAATTAGCACAACGTAATGATTTTTAGCAGGGTGGAAAAACAACTTCTGCAATATGTAATTTAAGAGCCTGAAACTCTATACTGCTGCATCAGTTCCCACTGTCTGACAATGCCCCATCCACCCACCCCCTGCCCCCTGCCCCGTATGGGGGATTTTATTCCCCCCTGAATTATTGCTTTGAGTAGTGGCTAGGATCTTTAAAAAGACAGTAAAAATCTCATTCTCTTTGAAAAATGAAAGAAGGAGTGCTCCGCTTTGCAAGGGTTTGTTGTGGGTTTTTTTAGGGTTTGTTATGCTTCTAGCCTAAATTTAGATTGTCATTGCCCGTCAACTCAACCAGATCAAGGTAGAACACACCGAAGGCTTGAGTGTGTTATTATTACTAGGCTAGAGGCATCAACAGCTTGTGTCTGTTTTTGATTTCCCTGGCTGTATCCGGTTGTGTGAGAAGTGGCTCAAGGAGATCTCCGACTCCTTTTTGCCCAAGATCTCTCCTAAGGTGAAGTTCCTCAGGAACTGCTGATCTGCTTTCTCTTCTCCATGGACAAGGAGACTGTTGGAAGAGATCATCTCCTTCTTGTGTGTTTTGAAGGGCTTGGTGACCTTTGCAAATGATACGAAGGCTGATCGGAGGTTTGATGGTCAATTTGGCCTCCCCAGAACAAGACGGAGTCTCACTAAGCCTGTGTGTGTGTGTGTGTGTGTGTGTGTGTGTGTGTGTGTGTGTGTGTGTGTGTGTGTGTGTGTGTGTGCGTGTGTGTGTGTGAGGTTTTTTCTCTTTATGTCAGAGGATTTCAAGTCCATGTAAGGTGACAGTCTCATGCTTGAGTTGTTGGGCAGAAGATGAGGAATGGACTGTAGTCACCTTCCCCGCCTCTCAGCAGTAGAGAAGAACATACAGGCTGTTTATTCTTCCATGGTGGGTGAAACCACAGCAGGGCAGAGACAGTGGGATGTTTAACATTAAATTGCCTGGCAACTTCACACACTCCCAAGGCAAAATTCAAGTGTTGGTCAAAAGGGTTTGGTACAGATCTGTACAGCAAAAATGAGAGCATGAAGTCACCATGCAGAAGCATGCAGCACCAGGATGACTCTCACTCACAGCTCTCTACCCTTTCCCTGAGCAGAAACCTGCGCCTTTTCCTCCTGTTGTAGACTCTCTCACTACCTGACCATGTCTCACCTATCCCCATCTCTAGGGTTCAAAGGAGCCTGGGCCAATAGGATGCCTAAAGCCTCCAAAGACTCAAATAGAGGGGACAGAGCTGGCCACTCTGCCAAGCAGAACACACCCCTATGCAATCTCAGTGGCAATCACCAGCATCCCTGGTAACATTGCCTCTCAGATCTCCTGCCACAACACCCTCCTGGACCTCCTGGTAAAATATGAAGCAGTTTATCCTCCCTCTCTCAGGTTATGTTAGTCCCTTTTGAAGACTTGCTCAGTATTGTTAAAGCAAGATATGTCTGTTCTAGTTGGAGAGATGAGGAACCTATTTTAAAAACATTTCTGATTAATAGCTCTTGAGAAAAACTTTCATCAATTATTTTTCCCTTTGCAGGTGTTTTCAAGGCATCGAAGCTACAGGACACTGCATTCAAGCTAAAATGAGCAAGGTGAAGCCCCAGTCCTCACTGAGCATCATTGCCCCCCTGAGGACTCAAGCCAAATCTGGCAGGCGACTGCAGCTATAGGTGGAGCCAAATCCTCCAGATGTGAAGGTGAATGACTTTTCTTGACTGGCAGGTGCTACTCGTCTTGAATCTGCTCCCATACTCCATTCCCCGGTCCCTCGCTGGACTTGCCTCATCAGTGTAAGGTGGTGAACAAGCAGACCTCAGAGGGTGGTGGATCACATCGAACACCTCCCCCTGCCCTCCCCTCCTGCCCCACCCACCCAGACTCCTGGGGGTTTAACATTGCAGGTTGGGGGGCAAGATGCCGTTGGCTGAAACATGGCTCTCCATACCGGCTGGCAAGCAGCTGTGCCCAGCTCGGCCCAGGTGGGTGGCCTTGGTGAGGATGCCGAGAGCCCCAGTCCCTGCAGGAAGACTGCACAGGGGTTGTGTGCACCTCTTCACCGAAGCTGCAAGGCTCCTGTAAACCTTGGTTAAACTTACCTATGAGGAGCCAGTCGAGATTCCTCATGCACTGATGCATTGGCATCAAGTGAAGAATTTAATAGAGAAAATTAAAAATATTTCAGCACCCCAAAACATCGATATTTTAGACATAGAATTAAATTGGAAAGAACAGATGAGATAGCATGAAGGGAAATGATTTAGAGGTTTCAGATGCATTTATCTTTGTGGCTGTGTTAAGAATGCCAAATGCAGTGAAATTCAGAGCATTAAGCCATAACTTTTCTTACAGAAGTGCATTCAGTTTTTATCTCTGTCTTGGCTCCCTTTCTGAAAGAATTACTTCTGCTGCATTTGGTAACATTAGAATAATTTTTATAGAGTTTTTTTATCTTTTATTGCTCTATGTTTTACGTTGTTTTGTAGCTCTGTGATTGTTTCAGTGGCAGCTGTTTTAGAAAATCATTACCATTATCAATAAACCCTTTGAACTTTGGGAGGAAGGGAACAGGAGCATATAATTAGAGAAGATAAGAACGATACTTTTCCAGGAAACAAAAAACATGATGCTTCAGCTGTAATCTGTTCTTAAAACAAATCTATATGTTCCCACACAAACAAACTCAGGCTGTGGCACTAAACTTGAGGAGCCCTGGGATCTCCTACCCTACAACAGCCCCTTTGGAGTCAGCGCAATAGAGAAACAAAACCAGATTCCCTCTTCTCTTAACAAAAAGACCCAAACAGCATTTCGTTTTTCAATTACTGTGTGCTGTTAGAGCTGCAGGTTTGGGTTTTTTTAGCTATTCTAACTGCTCTCAACCTACAGCAGGGAAAAAAAAACCCCGAAAAACCCCAAACCAAAACCAAGAAAAAACCCAGCATCTGAGAAAAAAGGTAAAAGCTCGTGTTACAGCAATGTTGCTCTCTTGGCATATTTCAGATAATTTTTCAGAAGCCCTTGGTCCTTTCCTTTGTAAACACTATACAGTCAGGAGTGCCACGTGCCCCGGGAGATGGACAGAAAGCCCGGCGAGAGTGTGGGGTGCAGGGACTCCATGTGAACAAAGCTGATTTAAAGACTTGAACTTTGGGAGTTGGATTTCAAGCTGTTCCTAGCTGCATCGGCTTCTGCCTTCCTCCTCACTGAACACGTTTCGTACAAACCCACCTGAACAGGGCGGCATTAAAAAACTGCAATTTCCAACAGAAGTATAAGGCTGTGGAGATGCTCAAATCAACACAATACCTAAATACAATATCTTTTAACTTCTGAACACATTAGCCTAGGGTTACACGTGTTCATTTATATTCCTAAGCTGTCAAATGAGCACAATACCATTTTATTCTCCTTTCACAGATCATTAATCTAAGTTTAACTCTGCTTTGCCGTCTGCACACAGAATTAGTAACTGGAAGCTGCTTTGCATTTATCTGATAGTGCCGGGCTTGTTCATCAAGGCAAACTTCCAGCCAAAACAAACAAGTGAAAAAAAAAATCAGTCATGATAAGCTGCTTTCTATCCTGTTTTTTTTTTTTTTAAGGAAAAAAATACCTGACAAGAACATAAAGCAAATGGTTACCTCACACTGCAGAAATGCAAGTTTTTAATAGTCCATGCTCTGGCAGCCCCTGAGAAACAGCAGCGGTGGCGGCGGTGGCGGCGGGGATAAATCCAGCATCCACTAGGTTCTCACAAGGCTTTGGCTGCGCGGCCGAAACCGCAGGCTCTGCCTCCAGCTGACGTCAAGGCGGCTGTCACATGGCCAGGCGCAAGCCCAGGGAGCACTGGTTGTCCTGGCAACCCCAGCACTGCTCCGAAATTATTTCAATAGGTCATCTGTCATACTGCGCGCACATTGGAACCATCACGGGCGCCCGGACAACCCAAACACCAAGGTCTCGCTGGAACTGGCTGCGCCAGGGGGTGGGACCCATCGCCAATGCTCTCTTAACCCTGTCCCTGTAAGAAAACACACCTCCCTCTTCCTCCTGCATCCCCAGACTCCAGCAGAAAAAAACCCTTTATACGCCTGGTTTGCCCAAGAAAAGGGGCAAAACCGCTGTCCTCCATGTGAACCCGGGCACCTCGATGATGTGCAGCTGGGTGCTAGCTAAAATTAGGGTCTTTCAAAGTGACACACAGCTGAGGTTATATTCAGAGCCACAGAGATGCTCATTTGGTCACCAGCATCTCTGCCCAGATCCGTGGTGAGGCAGCCGCAGTCCTTGCCAAAGCGATGCAGGATGGCAGCCATGCGGGTCTGCCGGCCAGCCCCCAGAGGTGCCTGGCCAGATTCATCTTGTGTCTCTGAGACTTGGCCACTGGCCCCTCCTGCTTGCTCCCAGTAAAATGCCCCAGGAAGAGGATCAAAACAGTGCCTGCCTTTAACTGGCTCCGACTCAACTCTGCAGCCTCATCCTGCAGGCAGAGACATGACACTGGTGTCTCAGATTTCCTTGTAATTCTAGCCAAAATCCACTCCTTCCCCCCAAATTTCCTTTTTATCTCTGCACACCACCTTACCAGAGTCCCACAGCGTATGCACACACCAAGGGGCAGGATGCAGGAGGAGAGAGAGGCTTTCACCTGCAAGAAGAAGGGAAGAAAGGCAAAGTGTCAGCAGCAAAAGACTCCTGTGTTCATCTGAGTCAGTGATGGTTACTGACCAGTGCCTGGGACATGAAATACCAGGAACCAATCATAACAGATGGCTCTGGTGAAAGTCGAAGCAGATGTAAAGCCGCATAGGATCTGCAAACACACTGAGGCATCCTTAGCCAAATTTGGCTTTGGCACCTTTGCAACAGGTGAAAGAGAAAAACATGAAAAATTAAAAGACAGCCTGGGATGGGGCATAAAGAGGTGCTGGGGAGGGCTTCCCCCCATACAAGGCAGAGGGAGGATGGTGGGGACATGGGACTGATGGGCAGTGGGGGCATCACTGAATCCCATCACCCTCCTCTGCATCTCCTTCCTGAGTGTAAGATCGGCAGGTGCTCGGAATATTTAGGTCAACATCCGCAACAGCCAATGCTGGTTTATGTAGCATTTAGTGAGACATGCATCTCTCTCTAGTACAGCTTATAAAGCACTCATCCAGCCCCACTGCTCCACTGGAGCCTCCCAGAGCAGTTCATATTAGGGGCAAAGCCCTCTGGGATCATGAGTTGCCCACACCCCCCTCCCCCCCGCCATGCCTTGGTGTGAAGCAGAGAAGAGGGCTCAAAGAGTTATTACAATAGAACAAGGCATCTCCCACCATCTAATATTCATGCCTTAAAAAGAAAATATTCACAATTAGCTGAGAAACCTGTGACCATTTAGCAGAACAAGAACAATGCAATGAATTTTAAAAACGCCATTGATTACTACCTGTGTTACATATCATCATCATTGTGGCTTGGCTTCGGAAATGAAGATTGGGGAAGTGTTTTCCCCACGCTTACTGCAAGTGCGCTGA
>NW_010415774.1:15818-31818 GCF_000710305.1 Buceros rhinoceros silvestris | reverse complement strand
AAACAGTTCACACACCACCCCCACCGGGAATTGGCAGAAACGGAAAAGGTTCTGCCCATTTTTGCAGAAGGAGTCTTTTACTGCTTCAGGGAAATAGCAGGTCACGGACGTGGCTTTCTCTCCTTGATAAAGGTTTCCAGTCCCAGAGCGTGAGATTCAAGAGTCCTGCGCGGCATATTTGAGAAAGCTGCAGCCCAGACAAGATAGAGAGGACAGTAGATAGAGCAGAGGGGAAAGCAAGATGTCGTCAAATCTCTCAGCGCGCCTCCTTTTATGAGTTCATTCAAAGAGGTGTGTCCTCCTTCCCGGAAGCTTGGAAAAACCACAGCTCTCTGGGAAGAAGAAAGCCAGACAACAGAAGAGCATCTGGTTCCACCATGTTGAACCCAGGACACAGCTTTGTTAGCTCAGAGAACTTCAAGAAAACTAATGGGATTGATAGCTCAAAAATTGCTCTCAAAAGCAAGAAAAGCCACAACAATAAGAAGGTTTCTAATAAGTGTTTAAAACAGAATGGAACCCAGATGGGAAACAGCTTGAGAAGCCAAGGAGAGAAACAGAAAAGCTAAAAGTAGCCCTTCAACAGGAGAGTGTGAAGTCATACATGACTGCTTAATGATCCTGTCTGAACACTGGGCAGTAAGCTATTTGATACCCAAAACTGTTGGCTGAATTCAGAGAGAAGCAGTGCTGTGGTATAGTCTTGGGATGCTTTCGCCACCTGCTGCTTGTGTGTGGCCGGGTGTGATGTGTCTAAGTGTGCTGTTGTGGGAGACATACACACATCTATCCATCTATATAAATAAATGTGGTGTATATATATATGGTACACCAGAGATGAGGTGAAACTTGTAGGAAATAAAATAGCTGTATTAGTTATGTGTGATACTGTTCTGTGAAAGGGCTGGCCAAATCTCCTCATATCTTATACCTTCTTCTGTGCAGAGCTTCAGGCCACAATATTGTTTTTACAGCATTGCTTTATATAAATTTCTATTGTATATGCATTTCTAGTGCATAGATGCATTGCTATTTATTTCAGTTATTTGGTATTTGTTTTGAGTTTGAATCCACAAAAACAGGCATGTATTATTCAGCCAATATTGCAGACCTAGGTAATATATATCTGGTATGTTAATACAAGCCTGCAAAATAACTTTTCTTAGCTAAAATGTCACTGTTTCATTATTGATATCTGAGGATTTTACTAATAAAATTGCCTCTTGCGTCTCATAAGATACTAAGATGTAACTTTATAGTTGGGATAGAGTATTTCTGTAATATCCTTTATAGGGTTCTTGTTTTAGCAAGATGTTTCAGGAATATGGGGTGACTGCACCTGCCAAAACACTGCTTGGGAGATTTAATCTGTTGGTGGACCCAAGGAGCCTTGTTTGTGTGGGGCTTGTGTAAGAATGCGGTCTAGCGGCCTTCTGAATTATGAAATGGCTTTACTGGAGTGTCTCTCAGTACAAGTAGACTCTATGTTCTGTGCAGTCTCTCTTAAAAATGCGTTTCTTTTACAGGTTCACTTAAAGAATACTTAGGTTTGTGATACAGAACTATTGTCAAGAAAGAGGCTTCTGAGCTGTAGCTAGTATTCTGCATTTTATCACCATTGGTGATCTGAAGCATCATATTTATCTTTTGGCACTTATATGCAGACGTTTCTTGTACTCTGTTTCAACAGGTACCATCGTAGTTTTGACTCTCATTTCACAGCTGCCTTTGTGGCCTATCATGTGTGGCCTGCTCTGATGGAAAATGACATTGTAATTGTGAAGGGAGAGGCAGTCACAAAAAGAGGAGCTCTGGTATGTACTTTGTACTTCTGTTAAGTAACATGTTAAGAGAATATTTGATTTAAACACACTTCTAAAATTTAAGATAAATTCTTGATTGTTCCCTATATGGCTAGAGTTGTGTATATCGAATATCAGTTAGGTTTTAGTGCCTCGTTCTGTGTTTAGGATGAATAGCTCCATTTGCCTTAATGTAATCATTATGCAGATGTATGATGATGGCAGAGCCTATTTTAAGAAGGAACTTTACTGTGTTTACTCTCTATCCTCAAGCCTTGTCTCCAGCACAAGTCTACTTGCTGAGTCTGTCTTTAAATGCCTGCTCTCAAAAGAGGTTTGTCAAACTCTTCTCTTGTAGTGGTCTCAAAGAAGTAGAAGTAGGAGCAGAATCCGCAGCCGTAGCACCAATCCTGTTCTATCTCATCATGTAAGCCCCAGCTGAATGCTTGTAGTATAAGCAGCATCAAGTATTTTAAACTCACAACGTAGGCAACTGTTGAAAAATGCTGATGTGCCACATGTATGTTTAACTTTGGGAATAAATGCCTTTGCTGCATCTGAAATGAGATGCAGCTGATTTGACAAATATTTGTTGCCTGGTATAATTATCAGTGGAGATATTTTATGAGAAGTAGATCATAGTTAAATTCTCAGAGGTCTCAACTATGGATCTCAGAATGCTTTCCCCCTACTGCCCCTTGCTCCAGTACCCTTCTGAATAGCTAATATCATCATCTGGAAGTGTCTTAATCACCTTGCAGTACACATACAGCACATGGTCCCTGCCTCCTGGAATTAGTAATCTAAATTTACCCTCTAATGCCTCAAAGGGGCAGAAAGTCAGTGGAGGGTTGTCAGGAGGAAATGAAGCGGTACAAATAGGATTTGTGAAACCTTAGATTTCTACATATAGTCACACAACATTTTAAATTATTTCTATAAAAGATCATGTACTTTTTTCTAACTGTTAGCTCATCTTATTTAAATTTACATAGGTGCCCTCAACTTAAAAATATTGAGTATTGGCAACGTGAGAGATTTTGGATAAGATTCGCTATTTTGTGTGTGTGCAAGTTGTTCAATTTGACAGTGGAGCTGCACTGATAGACGTGTGCAAATATTCGTAATGTTGTTGGTACAGTTCTTTAGCACACCTGAGTTTCCTTTTCTGTTTCTCTTGTAGTTGTCTCGAAGCCGCAGTACTTCACCACGGAGGAGAGGAAGCCCAAGTAAGTGGGTGTATTGGTTCATAGCGACTCCTGGTGACTCATTAAGCCCTTGAACAACTGAGCAAAGAGGCAAAATAACATGCTGAGGGGCTTTTGACTCTAAAATACTTTTCTAAGTCTTATTTTTAAAATGGCTAGCTCCTTTTTTATGTGTGTGTGGGGGGGGAAAAAAAAAAGCTGAAATTTATGACTTTGAGTTGGGTGATTTGGTTTTTTTTGACTCTGCTCAGACCACTGTCATTAGTACTCTCCACTGGTTGTGGCCAGTTCTGTAGTAAGTAAAACTTACTCTCTTCCCTACAGAAGAAGTAGTTAGCTACATGTCTGCTGGCTCCGTGCCTTTCAAAGTTCAGAGATAGCTAAGTGGTGATGATGAAATGGGGGGTTTCAAACAGTATGAATGTGTGCCCATCTTGAAGCCAAGCCAATGTAGAGATTTAGGGAAAAAATAGTTGTACTGAAATGCATCTCTTCTTCAACAGGGCGTTAACTGAACACGTTCCTGTGATTCAGTACATCTGGATTCAACAACTTCCCTGGGGCCTTTTCTCTTCAGGAATACCTCAAATCTTGCAATAATATGAATGGCAATTGTCACTACAAATGGAGTTTGTGTTCAGTGTTGTTTTTAGAATTAGGGAAGGCTTATTTATATTTTTAGAAACTAAGTCAACCCGTCTGATTTAAAGAAAAAAGAAAAAGCACATGCAATACAGGATCATACTCATTTAGCAGAATTTGCAGAGCGCTGAGGAGCCCATGCTGTAATCCCTCAGGTGAAGGCAGAATTATTGCTCCTAGAATGTTTTCCACAGCTACCAAACAATGCAGTTTGTCTTGATAGGATGCTTAATACAACCTAAATGGTGAAAGTTACAGAGCATTGAGGTTAGCTGTTACTTGAAAACAATTTCAATAATTGGTGCTTTTTTACAATTTTAGAAATTAGCAATAATCGCAGGATGTGCCAGTCTCACACAGCATTCTTTCAAATATGTCTTTGTGGTAAACTGAATTTTCTAACTACAATGCAAAAGTTGCACAGAACAGTCATAAACTACCACTACTCCAGCAATCCCCAGGACATGAGTGACATATACTTATGAAAGCATGAGCGTGTGCTTTAGCAAGGCAGTAATAGTCCTTGTTAAATTCATTGTTTCTTAGAAATGAGGATCATAAAAAACCTGTGGTTTGTAACTTACAGTATTTTGGAATTTTGCCACTAACTATTCATAGTCTTGAAATATTTGCTTCAGGTGGCCTGTTTGGTGTCACTTTTTATGGGCTTTCATATTAGACTGATAGATCAGTAATTCTTGTGAACACAGTGAAAAAAAGACCTGTCCATTTCTCTCTTTAATGTGGATGTTTATTACATTTTAAGTGTGGGGGGAAAAAAAAAGGAGAGAGACCTGAAGAGATTTTATTTGGGTGCTTTAAGTAGTTTGTTCTCCTTGTAAATGTTTATTTTAATATCAGCATTTTTGTTTTTTGAGAGAACTGATACTCTTTCTCTCAGAACGTTATCTATAGGGCCAGCCTTGAATGGAAGCAGCACAAGTGGCTTGGGGTCTTGTGCTTTTGCATAGAAACAGGATTCGTCCTAATGGAGCTGATGTGTAATTCATTCACCAACTCCACTGTCTCATTTCAGGCAGTTCCTGATGCTTCAGTGGTATGTAGAGCTTTCCCCAAATTAATCTCCACAATTTTGGAATATAAGGAATCAGAAGAAGGAAAAAATATTTTCTGCTTCCTCTTTTAATTAACCTATGCCCTGGAACATGGCATTTCATTACAGTACTACTGTAATAACATGAGCAAAAGTATTTTTATTGGTTCTGAAACTATATAGTCCTTAAAATTAAGTGACAGGAGCAGATTTTGTGATCTCTTTCCAGGGATCTTATGCAGATTTATACATCCATGCTCTCTTTCTACTTAAGCTACACAAGAAGACTTTGGCACGGGATCAGATTTCAGGCAGACATTAGCGTCAGACTCCATGAGCCATGGATCAGCTGTAGCTTTAGTTCTACAGATGTGTTTTCGTTGAACTTAAGCCCATTAGTAACCAATGAGAGCAAAATGAGGTCCTGTACATAGAGAATCATTCACAGAGCCATTCTGAATCAACTGAGGGGACACAAAGGCATATGCACATATGGTGCACGTGGACTTTCTTGTTATCTAAAAGTCACAAGACAAGATGCAAAGCAATAGATTTCTTCTAGGAGCCTCATTGTTCACAGCTATGGGTCTGAGCTTGAAATAAACCTGAATATTTATTTCTGCACTGATCTCATGACTGAAAATACCACAGTTTTGGAAAAAATGAGCACCTGCAACTTGTGTGGCAACAGAATATAACTGGATATCCCAAGTGTGGTTTTGAGCAGAAAAGTTAAGAATTTCTCAATCTTGTAGTTACATAGGGCTAAGGAGATGTAGCTTTTTAAAAAGTTGTGTATTCATCTTCTGCATGCAATTACCAAGACGTGTCTGTGTTACAATTTTGACTTTTAAGTTTTCCTACCTACTGTGAGAAAACTAAGGCTACATCAAGGAAGTATTTTGGACAAGCGTGAGAGATATGGTAGTTCCTGAATGCACCTGTTATGCAACAAAACAATTGAACAAAAGAACTACTATTCCCAAAGATCTAAAATTGCCATAAATTTGGAGTGCTTGCTGGATCATCTCATGTTACTCCCCCAGCAGGTAGTAGGGAGTCTCAAAGAGGAAACTAATGAAATGACAGCCAATGACTTGTTTTGGTAGTGAGAAAGCAGCTCCAGGATTGCAGAGTGGGGCTTTCTTTTGTTTTGGGTTTTTTAGTAGTATTTCAGAGCAGAACAAACTATTTTCAGCAAAATTGGAAGTCAGTTCATAGCATGGTAGCACTTAGTTAGTTAAACAATTCTTACTCTATTCAGTTGTACTCTGCAGCCCATAGTCTTTTATGGGAATATACTGTTTTGTACTGATTGCCTTGTGCAGCCTATTTATAGCCAATTAAATCCATAGCTTTTGATGTCAAGTTAGATACTAACAATTCCTGCTTTTTATCCACGTGACAATAGTGCAGAGAATGCATATCAATAAAGTTCATATGGAATTAACCAGGAAATGCAAAAAACCTTAAAGGTCTTCTGTAATTGCTTGTAAGACCCTGTGAAAGAAGAGATCATGAGTGTGAAATTGATGAATTGACATTTTAATAATGGTTTTAATATCTTAAGAGTATTGAATTTTTTTTTTTCTCTGAATCACAAGCCTGGGTAAAGCCACACTTGTAAACAAAAAGAAGAAACACTAAGAGTGGATACTAACACCTGACAAATAATAAAAAAAAAAAAAGCCAGTACAGCTTCTATCACAGGTTAGTTTTAGAACAGTATGACCATGACCAAAGTGTTAATACCAGGAAAAAGAAGGCTAGGTTTTGAGCTAATTTAAGCTCCTTGTGGATGGACTGATGAAAGTGGGATGTAAAAAAACCACCACCTTTGGGCCTAGGTGTTCATGTAGAACAGCACGTTTGTGAGGAACTTTGAAGTTGCTGGAGAATTTCTGCTGCATGTCAGCTCTTTGAAGGCTGATTATGTCTGTCTCAGTTCAAAGGCTGTCCTGGAGTCACTCGAAATGTGTGGACACTTTATTACCTATTTTTGGGAAAAGACAATGTCATGAAAATGTCCTTCTTCAATGTTTGGACCTCAGTAATGAGACTCATGCAGAACATTTACTGAGGAGGAATGGCTCAGCTGAATTTGCTACTGCACCATGAAGAATAAGATTCAGAAATTATCTTAGATTCTCCCAGCATCCTGATGGGAGAATGGAAGATGGAGGTTGGTGGAGTCCTCCTATTTAATCTCACTGGCAGTGAGCTGTGGTGCTGATTCAGTCTTGTAGGAGGCTCTGGAGATAAATGACAAGTTAAAGCAAAAATACTCTACAGCCCAAAGAAAGTAAATGTGTAGGCCAAAAATTATCAAAATGCTCCCTGAAAAACATGTGCCTGTGTATCCTCCAGGGTTTGACACTTTTAACTCTGTTTTTACTTTGTATGCATCTACTGAAAGGTTGTTCCGTGAAAGTGCCATCAGAATTTTAGACTGTCTTTCAGCTTTGGGACACCTTTGTCAGCCATTCTTTGATCGGTGTTAACTACACAATTATTTTCTTACAAAGTTAGACTATTTAATACTACAGTATTAAAGACATGAAAATACCTTCATTATGGCTTGCAGCTACAGTAGCTTGTGTTCAGATTGAATGTTTTATGTTTCAAGACTATCGTATTTCTTTTAGTCATGCAGTGTGCTAGCAAGTATGCTAAAGAAACGTACATTTCATTTTATGCAGGCTTTTGATATTTTAAAGCAACACATGTAAGCAAATCTGTCACAGGCTCCTGCTGATAGACAGATGTGTCATTTAGGTGGATGCTGCATCTTTCACTGGGTATGCAGAGCACAAACACTGAGCACTTGGGTCTTTTTTACAGTTAGAAAGCATGAACACAAATGGAGTAGGTGGTGTATTCATATTTTTTTTATGGCCTTGAGAAGGCAACACTCTGCCTTGCGAAAACACAGTTCTCTGTTACCTGCTTGAAAGTAAGATGTCAGCATAAAGATGCTGTTTACTACTGTTAGTATTGCCTCCTGTAAACTGGTTTGGGTTTTTTTTTTCTATAGGGCTTTGGCCTGCATTCAAAGTTTTTTGTTTTGAAAGAAAAAAGTTTGTAAAGAGATCATTTTAGGCTTATTCCTTCTCTTCTTAGTAGCTGCTATTTGGCCTTTTACATTGGAGGAGTAGAATATGTCACAAGCAGGTATGACACCTTTGTAAACTGCATTCAGGACCTTCAGTGAAAACCTGTTGCTGCACTGATAATACACATGCCCCCCAACAGCACAGACAAGACGTGTTGTTATATAAAATGACTATACTGGGGTTTGGGGTTTTTTTAAATATTAGAATATCCAGTCATGTTAAATAGCTTACAACAAAGATTTATCAGAATATCTTGTGACACAAATGTAAAGCTCAGAAAATCTGAGGGACTGTTTTATCAATCTTTTTCTCCGTTTCTTAAGGCTAAGCTTTATGACTGCTTTCAGGGTAACTTGTTCATACCGTAATACTGCATTTAGCGCATGCTGTTTAGACTGACTTCCTTTTCCCAAACCCTTATGCATCCTTTGTAGTTTTATGTGTCGATCAGGAGTCTAAGTTCTGTTCTTTAAAAGCTCTTTCTGTGCCACCAGTAAGTGAATGATTATTATTCAGGCTGATGTGAGTTGCTCACATGAGGGCATGTGAAGTATTAGCTGGTTCAGTACTGTTGCTGCCTTCAATATGATCCTGAATGACGCACTTTTGCTTGGAAAAGGCAACTCAATCACTTCTGTATGCTGCTGTGATTTGGGCAAGAATTTACTCAACTGAAGCCAGGTAGATAGATAGAGCTATGCCAGTCTTTTAATATAGAAATACAATATGTGTTTTCATTTCCAGTCAGTGTATGATGTGTTGCTCAACCTGAAGATCTTGGGGTTTAAATGAAGTGTTGTCTTCAAATTCTTCAGCTATTAAATCAATGAAATGCATATGAAATTTTGAATTTAACCATTTTCAGTTGATTAATACCAGTTAGTACCCTATGTTTTTCTCACCCAGACTGGAATTTCAGGAATGACTAAGTGCAGTCTAAATAACGTGACTGTTTCAATTATTCTGAATAAACAGCATGTTTTAAACTAGTACTTCAAAACTGTATTTGTAAATTGGTTATTGTGTTACAGAATCAATGAAATACTAGCCTAAACTCTTTGAATCTCACACTGACAGCACCTGGCCTGCTCTCAATTTAGCTTATACCAGATTAAACTGGATCTCTGTTGCTGTTGTTGCAAATGGACATCTGATGCCACATCTCAAGGTGGCATCTGTTCTCTGTAAGCTTGCAGTCTTTTTTGTTGATGTTGCTGCAGCTATACTGGCACAATTACTGAGACTTGTGATAGATTGTCCATTACAGGGATTTTAAGGTTGGAAATGTGTGTTTGTCTTACACAGTCTAGAGCCTCATACAGGAAGGCAAAACAGATCAGTGTGACTGTTTCTTTTCACTTTATAGTACTTGTATTATAAATACCAATTTTATAATGCTGGCAGGAGTGTACAAATGATATATGAAGGTAATAATTTACCATTTTTCTTGACACTTGACTTCATTGGTAATGCTGGACCAACACACAGAACATGATGCCCGGTCAGCCTGAGATTCATTCTTGAGCATGTCTTGAACCACTGAGTACAGCTTGCAAGAAGAAATTTGCCGTGAATACAGGATCCTATTTAATTCCTTTTTCTGGTTAATGTCTGTGTGGTGGCTTCAGAACTCGCCACCTTTATCAGAGATCTAGAGAAAAACTCTGCTGGGATTTACCTTTATTTGCTTACAAATAAGTGGGTTGGCCAGAGCCCAGATGAGGTTACAGCCTGCTGTAATTGTGGCAGGAGAGCCCTTTGAGGGGTTGTGGCAGGCCAGTGGTGGTAGGAGGAGAAGCCTTGAATAAAAGGCAAGTTAGAAGCAGGCAACTGGTTTCTGTTTAACACTGCTGTGTATAAGGAAGATGGTTTGGGTTAATCGGTTTCCTTCTTCACTAAGGAGCCATGCACAGAGTTCTCTGAAAGAAAGGGCCCTGTTCCTGGTGGACTTCTTCCACTACTTGTGGAAGAAGCAGATGAATCCTGGTTTTCCTCACTGTAAGATGGGTGACATTTTAAATATAAAAAGGTTTCCAGTACCCTCTGGAGTATGAAGTGCTGCTTATGTTTTGTCTTTGCAGAGACTGAAGGAAAAAGCCATTAAAAAAGTACAGAGGCACAAAATCAGGTAATACGGACCAAAAATGTTGATAGGAGAAGTAGGGTTGAGATGTGACCGGTAATTGCGTGTGTGCCGTGCATGTGCAGCAGACCTGAGGACTGACACCATATGCTTGCCCAGGGAGGTTGGTTTTGCTGGATGATGTGGCATCGCTGTGCTGGCAGAGCCTGCCCTGCTACCCATGGACCCTCCTGGCAGGATGCAGGACCTGGGCTTTTCTGGGCTGTACCCGAACAGATTGGTTAAAAACCAACCAAATAACAACAAAAACAAACCCCCAGCCTCCTGAAATCTATTTTCCTTGAGGAGATACTTGTGTGCAGAAAGGTTTCAAGCTTCTCTGCCCCCATAAGGGATGAAGCAGAGTATTTCCCACGAGATGGCACTGTTGCCTTATGCACAGAAAAAGCAGGTTTTAACTTCATCTGCAATTTTAAAAGGAGATTGCTGAAGTGAGGTGTGCAGATGAATGCAGAAACGTTACAGCTCTGAGCAGTATCAACAAACGTGAAAAGGAGAATTACCTTGTCAATCGATCTGTTAAAGGTTGCTGCCTGATGAGGACGTGAAAAATTCTGACATATGGGTGATGAGATGAACATCACTATCAATCCATTATTGGAGAAAGTAGTTTGGATTTATGTATTTTTGGGGTCAGTTTTTCAAAATTAATGTGGCTCTCTAGAGTGAACGGTACTTACCTGGTCATATTCTGACTGATTTCCTCAAAGAACTTTTACTTTAAATAAACCCCCAAATGAAAATTAACTTCTTTTGTCCATTATTTCCAGTACATATCTAGTTCAAGAAAATGTCAGCTTGCAAAATCGTTATATTTTGAGTGATTGCTCAGCTGCGATGGCTGGCTGGCAAATTGCTCCTCTATTCCCTTTGTCCATGACTGAAAGAGGTGTGTTCTCAATAAATTCTACAAAGTCTCTGAATCAGAAACACCCTCCCTGCCTTTAGCTGCATCTTCTGTTGATTTCCTAATCAAAGAGAGGGTCAGTTGCATCTCCTGAACTGTCAGGGTAGAGCTGGAAAGAGCCCTGCTGTCGCAGCAACTGCTTTGGATAATCATGTTCTTCATCTTACTGATGGCTGTTTTAAAAACAATTTTGTTTTGCACCATGTTCTGTCTCTTATTGCAGTGTTGTTCCAGAATTTCACTCCTCTGATGCCTGGACATCATCTTCAGATTCACAGCCCAAATTTATTCACTTCCAGGCTCTACCTCTTTGTTCTTCTGCCAATATCATTCTTAATCTTCAGAAGTCCTTGTTCCCTCCTTTAGTATTTGCCCTACTGATGAAAACAATCGTCTCCTCTTTAGTTATTGTTCTTCTAGATTAAAATAGCCAAATCTTTCCATCTCATCTGAAGAGAGAGGCTCTTCATTCCCTTGATTATCCTGTTTGGGTGGCCCTGGGTATATTTCTGTTTCAATCCATCTTTCTTGAGCACAGATGACTAGAAGTGGTGCACAGTATCTGGGATAAGGCCTGACAGAGTTTTGTATCATACTTTTATCGATTTCATTGTAGCAGCTCTGTGGGAAGCGGCTCGATGTCTGTGATCAATTAATAAGCTTTATTATCCTCACGTGTTTCAAACTGATGAGTTTTTTCCCCCTAGAAAGTCAGTTCATCCGCACACTTTTTTGTGGGCTCTCTAATGCCTTTCATGTGGGTGGCATGGTTATTTTAGGAATTCAGAACTTTGGACATCCATTTGCTCGTATACCGTGACAGTGGTGCCTGCGGATGCCATAATACATCCTGGTGTGCTTCTCTATCACTAAAAACTGCTGCAGGGCGATACCTTGCGTTCAGTTGCCTGAGCAGAGTTTAACCATCAACCTTACAAAGTTTTAGTTGCAATGCAAGAAACTACCTGGAGCTTGATGTTCCAAAGGAAAATCCTTCTTAGCTCTATTTATATCCACTTTGCCAAGAGAAGAAATAAATGCTAAGAGTGTCACTATAACCTTGTTGAAATATGGGGTACCATTCAATGGACAGAAGGTCCCTCTCGGTATTAACAGAATGAAATACTAGAAATTCCCCATGAAAAGAATGTAATTTTTGTAACTGATGGTTTGCAGCAAGAGCTTAAAATGAAATTGAGCTATTGTATAAGTTGTCTAACTCCTCACCTTTTGATTGATCAGTTACATGGCTCTCATTTCTTGAGACATGCTTTTTTTCTCTGTCATATTTGTCCATCTCTTAAATTTGCTGTCATAGCCATCTCCACAATACACGTGTATCACTTGTCACAGACAAAATACCCCTGTGAAAGTATTTTCTGTGGTGCTTCTCGATTTGTACTGCTTTTCTGTAAGTCCTAGGGCATTCAGTGCTTTGAAGGCTGTTCCCTTGATTGGATGAGACTTTCCTCAGGCTGGGGATGATTTGGTGCTTCATGTCTGAAGTGTGCAGCCAGTAATGGCCAAGCAGCCTACTTGTATGGGACTTTCTCTGTCACCGAAACATCCCGTTAATGTGTCTGAGTCTGTGCACCCACAGGATGCAATTATTGACTCCGTGTTTCTCCCTCCACCTTTTGTCTGCTCTTCAGCTCCTTGCCTCTTACAGGTGAAAATCTTTGGGGCAGGGACAGTTTCCTACCTCTGCTTGTGCAGCAGGGCTGGATTTTGCAGTTGATAGGTCTGCACAGCAGATGCATCCTTACTGTCACGCCTGCTCGGTGCAGTGTGCTCCCCTGGACCCATCCACCTTCCCACTGCACGGCATCAGCTGGTGTCTGTGCCTGTGTATTGTGCAGCTCAAACAGCCCTGTCATCTAGTATAAATACAAACAAGCTGGGCAGCTGGATCAGCGCTTACGTGCACAAATTTGTACAAGCAATAAAGGTGGGGAGGGAGGATTAGAGGGAGTATGATCGAAAGACAAATTGCATCTACACAGAGAGCCTCCCTAAGTCATCCCTGAAACATTTCAGTGGGCCTTTGACCATTCCTGCAGGTAACTGTACCCTTTTCTCACAGTTTTGAGCAGGCTTAAAGGTAGCCTCTGTATGATCTCCCTGAGGTACAGAGTGCACACGGGGAACAAAGCTGCTTGGCAGATTTGGCTGAGCTGTCTAGGAGACATCTCAGAACCTGAATAGACGGGGTGTTCCTATAATTAAAAAAATTTTTTTTAACCCAGCCTTGTAATAATTTAAAATAAATGAAGACTTCAACGAACGGTGAAAGTTTCCTGAGAGAAATTGCTTTTGGCAACTGTTCCTTCTAATTAAAATGAAACTCTTTGGGAACAATTAATAAAATGCTAGCACAGGATAAGATACAGATAAGCCTTTGTGCCTGTTAACTGCTTCCTACAATTAGCACATGTGTGTTCAGCCAAATGCAGCGTGACGCTGGTGTGGTAGGAAGGAGAGGTTCTCATTAAAATGAGGGCAGCACCTGTCACTTGCCCTACTGAGCAGAGCAGGCCCGTCCTTTCCCACCTTCCTGCTAGCAATGATAATTAATAGCAACTTTCAATACTGAGAGACTCACAAACTGTCCCCAGGACCCTGCAGTGGGCATCAAGGGACTTTGTTCTCAGAATCACAGAATCCTTTTGGTGGGAAGAGACCTTTGAGATCACCAAGTCCAACCGTTCACCCTGCACTGCCACGTCGCCACTAAACCATGTTCCTTAGCACAATATCTACACATTTTTAAAATACTTCCAGGAATGGGGACTCCACCACTGCCCTGGGCAGCCTGTTCCAGTGCTTGACAACCCTTTCTGTAAAGAATTTTTTCCTAATATTCCACCTAAATCTCTCTTGGCACAGCTTGAGGCCATTTTTTCTCGTCCTATTACTTGTTACTTGGGAGAAGAGACCAACTCCCATCTTGCTACAGCCTTCTTTCAGGTAGTTGTGGAGAGTGATAAGGTGTTCCCTGAGCCTCCTTTTCTCCAGGCTAAACAACCCCAGTTCCCTCAGCTGCTCCTTGTAAGACTTGTTCTCTAAACCTTCACCAGCTTCGTTGCCCTTCTCTGGACATGCTTCAGCACCTCATGTCCTTCTTGTAGTGAGTGTGGTTGCTTAGATGCAGCAGCTGCAACATCTTTGTAAGCATTTGGGTGGATTGCCAGAGAGATAATAAGAGAAAAGAAACAGAAATTTTCTCCCTCTGGGGCCCAAGGTACCAATTTCCGTGCTGGGGGCTTAAATGGTGATCAGAGTGGTCAAAGACACAGGCGTGCAGGATGTCCAAGGTCAGTTTAGATCTGCTTATTTCTCAGCCTGTTAAATAATTAGCAGTTGTGATGCCAAAATCCTGACAAAGTCTGTTCTTTCTGCCCCCCTGAAATGTCAGCCTGAAGCCCAGGATACTCGTGTGCTGTGAGCATGGAGATGGGATGCCCCTGACCCCCAGAAAGCTGGGGACAGGCAGCTGGCAGAGGTCCTGGAGGAGGCTCTACACCCTGTGTTTGGCCCAGGAACCTTAGAGGCTGTGCCTGTCCTCTGTCCCAGCTTGGCCAAAAGCCTGTTGAGAAAGCACAGAGCAGGGACGGCAGATAGCTGGAGGCTTTGGAAGGTGCTGCTGGATATATGGCAGTCCGCCAGTAGAAGATGTGCCCCCCAAACCTGAGAGACAGAGCCACAGGGGGAGGCTCAGAGGCAGGCGCCTCGAGGGGAGCTTGGGAGGACAGACGTGGATCCAGACATGGGGAGGGGATGAGCTGGGTCCTGTGGGACCCAGATGAGGCAGAGGCAGGCAAAGAAGGGAAGTTTTGAGCCTATTATCTTCGTATGGAGAGTGTGTGAGCCAAGGATTTGGGAGAGCTGAGGGTGCGCATATGTGTGCATGAAACAGAGGAGCGCAGGACACCTCCTGGAGGAGCCAGCCCCCTCATCTCAGAAACAGCAAAGGCAGGGGGCTCAGGCAATGCCTCCTAAGTAAATCCAACTGTAAGGAGCATTTCAGACAGCATGGAGTGAGAGCTGATGATGACAGATCAATGTCATCCTCCAGGCTGAGGGTGCAAACCTCAGCGGAAGTATGGATATATAAACCAGTGAGACAATAAAGAAAAGCACAGTGCAAGCTAAAGTGGCTGGTTGACATATCCATTCCAAGCAGGGCAAAATGCTGCCCCCACTGTAGGGGCAGCTGTGTGTAGGTCAGGGACACACGCTCTGGGGATGGCAGCCCCATGGGGAGACTTGAGCTAGCCCTGGAGAAGCTCAGGTGCCGCAAACCATCTGGCCTTGTTGTCATTTGGGTTGCAGCCAGACAGGTTTCCTCAGCTGAGGCTCGGAGATGTGTAGGAAACCTGCAATTAAGCAAGCCACATGTAGGATAATATTCCCACTTGCTTTAGCCACTGCCACAACCTAATGGTTTCAGAAATGACTGCAGAGTCACTGTGCTGCTCCAGCACTGCACTGCTGGGCTTTGATCGAGGGAGGGGTTTACCCTGGCTGTGCTATGGCTCAGGGTGCCTGCATAAGCCTGGTTTTCCTTTGCTTTGTGTGCAGGAATGAGGGTCTGGGCCCAAGGCTGCTCTCTGACTAGGCTCATTCCCAGAATAACTCCTCTCCCAGCCTCCTCTGCCCCCCAAGAAAAAAAATTCTTAAATACATAAACACTGGCAACTTTCTGGTTTGTGTTTCTTTCTGAGCCTAATTTAAATGAACAGCAGACATTTTATGAGCTTTTCCAAGTGAACCTACAGGGGCTTATTTGCCTGAGTCTGACTTTCTGACTGCTCTCTACAAGCCTAATCAAAACCAGACTTACTCTCGTGTGAAGCAGAATAATATATATTCACGCAGCTACAAAGAACCAGGCTAAATGTAGTAAGTCATAAACCACTACTTTGGCACCCATTATTCAGTCATGTGCAGTTACCACACTTGAATTTTGGAACAAGGAGTGCATTTGTTTTGTTCCCATTGTACAGGGAAAGTTGTAGTGGTGAGGAACTGAGTAAACATGCCTTGAGTCCCAAAAATGCCCCCATCCTAACTTTGAGTTTGTAGCTACAACTGGGAGGATGTCTCTTCGCTTCCCTACTCACAGGCAGGG
>NW_010415774.1:14274-15688 GCF_000710305.1 Buceros rhinoceros silvestris | reverse complement strand
GTTGATGTCTCTCGAGGTGAGGTGCATCCAGGTCCCTTAGGGGAAGCTGCTGGGGGAAAGGTGCTTCCTTTGAGCTGGACAGGAAAAAATCTATGGCCAAGCTGGATTTAAGGGAGGTTTTTCTTCATTGTCTCTGCAGTTTGTCATTCTTCAATAGCTAGACCATATTTCTGAAATGTTGCCAAGACTTCCTTTCTTTAGACAAATTCTGGATGGCACAGTTAGAGTAGAGAACACTCCAGAGACATTAAATACTTAAAATGTCTTGACAGAGGCTTAAACATTGACCTTTAAAATAAGACGTTTTTTCTATTTCTAATTATCCCACAGTGTTCCCATCACATAATATCACCTCTTTCTGAACATGGATGTGTTAGTGTTCAGTGCCTGACATCTGGAAGAAATTTCTCCTTATCTGGCTTGTACATTTTCAAGTGAAATGTGAAGAGAGGTGCTGAACTGATAAAGCAGGGATGTACCTTTGGGCTGGACCAGATGGTGAGGTGCTGCGAAGGAGAAGGCATTAAACAACGAGGAAGGGCAACGCAATCTGCAGGACTGGGCCGAGCAGGAAGAATGGTCAAATCCTGCGCCCATCCGGAGGCGTGGGGCTGTTTAGCCTTCCTTCACTTTCTAACAAGGATGTTAAGTTTGTCTGAAGCTGGGGAGACTTGGAGCGGCTTTGGATTGTGAGTTTTTCCGTCTAATTTATATTTCAGTGTTTTCAGTTTCTCTGTTAAACTGTTGGGTGACTGAAAATCTTACTGGTTGAAAGTCAGCTAGCACTATCCACAGAGTATACAGTATGGTCCACCTGATTTCCTTAAACCTTTTGCCTCTCAAAAAAGATCAGCTATTCCATGCTGAAGCCACAGTTTAGCACTTGCCTTAGTGATTTTAGGGTTGATGATGGTTGCTTTTGCCTAAAACCCCACATTAGTTGTACCCATCAGTTGTGATTTGTCTAGAGGAAAAATTTCAGCTCATGGGCTGAGATCCGCTCTCTGCTGCCTTCCAGTGATTTGGAAGTAAGTGGCTGATGCTAGGGAAAAGCCATCTGATTCTTTTAAAACCAGCCTGGGCTCCAGCAGACTAATCTTTTTTTAATCTTTTGTCCCATAAACACGTGCCTGTTCATTACTGTTGTGCAGAAGACCTCAAACTGGGCTGAAGTTGATCTGTCACAAGATGCATGAAAATGTCTCCCACAGAGAGCAGTAACAGGACCAAGATGTGGAGTTGCATCATCTCCCACGTGGTCGTGTTCAAATGCCATAGACTGTTTTGGGTGGATGAAATAATTCATTTTGGTTTGTTGGTTTTTCTAGTACTTGCACTGAGAGGAAGGTAAAGAACAACTTCATCTGTGTGGCTTAAATTTGGGCTTTTTTTTTTTTCCTAGACACTCTTTTCA
>NW_010415774.1:13085-14178 GCF_000710305.1 Buceros rhinoceros silvestris | reverse complement strand
GTGTTCAGATCTACAATTTTGATTCAGGGTCTGTATAATTGAGAAATTTTGGGGGTGGGTGGGGTGGGTGGGGTATTGTAGTTTTTCTATTCTATTCTTTTTGTTAGTGCTTTTTGCTTTGTACAAAGCCGTTAACACAGGTAAATGCTGTTAACTGCATGGGCTGGGTATTTTGTCTGAAGTCACTATTTTTCATGGCTCTCTGGAGAGCATTATCACTGATTTTTTCTGTAATAGCTTGTAGCCATTCAACATGTTTTCCAGGTTCATTGTCTCTCAGTGCAATGTGTTACAGTATAACTTGCTTTTAGAAGGGTGGATGACTATAGATAAAACATTATCTTGCTTTAAAAGTATGGAAGTGTCTTTTATTCTTGTTTTTATGAATGATATCCAGTTTTGGCATAGGAACATCCATGCAGTATTAATCAAATTGTTTTAAATAGACTTTTCATAATTTTTTTTTTAAATGTGGATGTGCTGACATTTTATGAAACCACTTTTAAAGTCTTTTTAGATGGACTATTTATTTTGCCTCTTTTTTTCGGCTTTCATTTTAATCCTTCAGCCTTCCCAGTTTCATACCTGTCCTGGTGACTCTCTGAAACAGGAGTTTTTGTTTTTCTTGCTGTTAAAAAATGATAGAAATAGCCGACTGAAAAACATCAAAATTTGGTAGAGATTTTTTTTTTTAACCTCTCTGTGTAGAAGATGAAATAATTAGAACCCTCTGGATGGCTTTTTAGCAAGACTACTTTCCACTCTGGACAGGAAAAAAGACTCAGATGGAAACAATGATATTACTCTTTTACTGTAGAATCTTTTAATGGTGGCTGTTGCACCGGATTGGAATAAAATGCAAACTCTTTTCTAAGAAATTATTACTGAAACTGTAGTGCTCAGTTATGCATTAATTCAGTCAACATTTGAAGGATCTCACCAAGGACTGAGTTGCAGCCTGACTTCCCATCACTTGAGAGGCCAGTGCAGGACAAACAGCAGAAGACATTTTTACAGCTGTACACTGAATTCCGTATCATGCAGGCCCATGTATAAAGAAAGAAAAGCCGTTTTCCAGCAATGTTGAAAGAGC
>NW_010415774.1:6944-12980 GCF_000710305.1 Buceros rhinoceros silvestris | reverse complement strand
TGTCACTCAATATATCAAAGACATCATTCGCAAAAAGTTGGCTGGGTAGGATATCCATAAAAATGGGTGCACAGGACAATATTCCACTTGCCTGTGCACCTGGATGCACATAGGACCCCACTGACTTGTGCCCTTCCTTTCTATGAGAGGAAAGAAAAGGTGAATACTGGATATTTTAATACAGAAAATCAACAAGTCAATCTTTAAAAAGCATTTCAATGAGAAATTGAGAATTTTGCCTGTCCGCTTGCATGACTATTAAAGTTCTGTGTACACTTGAGGAAGTGGCTTTTTTGGAAATTGAATGCTTTGTCTACTGGTGGCATAGTGGAACATACAGTAATGATGTCAGTTCAGAATACATTGAAAAAAGCAAATCTGCTTCACTTAGAGAGAGTGGGTTCATTAGTGAAGGAGGGAGGCATAATAATTCACAGGATTAAATTGATAAAACCAACAACCTCCTGGCCTGGATTTAGCCATTCCCTTACCCAGTTACCTCTCACAGGAAACCCTGATCCTGCAGAAGAGAGTGCAGCCACACAAATGAAGTGTGAGTGAGTTTGCCCCTTGCCAGCAACAGCAATCATTTCTTTTCCTCATTTGAAAGTGATTTTGAGATCCTGCCTGGGTAGTTTTTTTCCTTCTAGTGTAAATAGTCTTCTCCTTTCCCATCATACCAAACCTGAGTCAGAATATCAAAATACAAACTCAGTTTTCTTGCAGATGATGCTGGCAGTCTTTATCAGTGCCTCTGATTGTGGTGATGTAAGCACTGCTTGAGTGCTATGTGTCACTCACAAATCACAGCCTGGTCATGACCTAATAGGTGAACTGTCTAATTGTGCCTTTCATGAAGGGCTGGTTAGTGAACAAGGAACAGTAGGAAGGTTTTCTTTTGGACACAGAGCATCAGGGTGTCTGGTTTTTTGACTCTTTGTTTAGACATACCCCAGATGTGCTCCTTGCTGCTTGGTGGTTGCTGCATTCTTCAGATAACTCTGTGATAAAGATAATAGTAGCAAAATTCTAGTTACTGTTGGAGCACAACAGCTTTAAAGTATACAACAATTTCCTGCTTGAAGAGAATGAGGTTCAGGTATGATTTTTCTTTATTGTTTTACTAGGAGGATTGTCTTACACGTCTTTAAAAGGAGGGAAACAGAAGGTGAGACATGGACAGACTATTTTTGCTACCTCTCCCAGATTGCCAGCAGGTAACAGCAAGATGTAGGTTTCTGCTGACTTATTTCTTGCCAAGCTTTTTCAGCTGCAGGCTATAATGGAGGCCAAACTCTTTGGAACTCATTAAGGCTGTCAGTATAATCGAGGGGAATTGCACGGTGATAAAGTTACGAATCTGCGCCATAGTGCCCATGTGTAGTGGATGTCTGTAGACATATATATGTTTATTATGCCAGGGTGCTGTGACGTAACTCTGTATTTTTCTTCAAATGCAATTGCTCTTGATTGCTGTATACATGTGTACATACACATACACATGGAGAGAGAAAAAAGGAACTATCTTCTCCTCCTAAGTTGTCTAATTCTTCAAAGACAGCATCTGCTCATAGTGATATAGTCATTGGCAGACAGATGTTCCAGTACTGGATTTAGCTGTAGCATAAATTGAGATCGCAACTTTTCTTTTATATTTTGATACGGCACTTTCGAAACACCGTGTATTTTGAACTTAGGAAAGACAGAGGTAAAAATGCTTTCATTTTATCTCATACTTTATCCCCAATAGTGGTTTTGTTAATGGTAAATTCCTTTGTCAGGAGCCATGTTCTTCGGCACAGCCACAGTTCCCAGTGGAAATGAAAGCTGTCATTTGTTCAGAGCTGCAGTTTTGCTGGCTCTCTCTGTCCTTGGCTGGTACGTGCAATGCACCGGCGTCCTTACAGGAGTTCCCATCAGAGTTTGTAAGGAGGGTTTTTTTTAAAAGTTCTTAGGTGGAAGATATGACTTTCACTCAAATAAAACATGTAATGACACTCACAACTAAATCAGCTTTTATAAAAATAATTTTAAATGTCCTGCTTACAGCAAAATGTGTCAGGAAGTGTGTGTTTTGTGTCAGAAAGTCCAACCTATGTTGTTTTGTCTGACACCACAGGAGGAAAGAAAGGGAGACGAGGCTAAACGTAAAGGGATCACAAAAGGATGTTGTCTGTGTTACATCATCTTCCCTTTCCCAGTGGGAATCTTCCTGTGGGGACAGTAGAAGCAGCAGGTTTCAGGCTGTGAAAGGGGACAGGCTGCCAGCTATGGCTGTTTGCCACTGAGCTGGGCTGTGAGCCTTGCCAGGCATCAGCCAGCCAGGTCCTGGCTCCTTATTTTCCTTGGCTTGCCTGCTGCGTGCTTTGAGGGAGAACTGCTGCCCACTGCTTGCCTGCTGCTGGAGTGACACATGGGACCGGCACATGGTCAGACAGAGGGCAGCTAAGGGACAGGTGTGGCCAGTGCTCCTAGGAGGCCATGCTTCAGTCCAGGAGCAGGCTTCACAGAACTGAGGTTAACTCAGAAGGGCATTATCCTGTGTAATTCCCGATGGGCTTTGACGGGATGCAGATGGGGAACAGCTCTTTATGCAGGACAGTTCTCCAGCCAAAGACGTGATCTAGCCAAGGAGGCCATGCATTGCACAAGATCTTGGACTCCGCTCTGAAGTCAAGTAGGATTAAAAGACTCCCCTCTTTTTAACTTGAGGTTTGGGGAACTCTTGTGTTTCGAGGTTTGACTCAGAAAGTAACCCCTGGTAAGAAAGGCAATTTGGTGTAAAGCTGCTAGAGTGTTCCAGAGTTACAAAGCTATGTAGGACACAACGGTCCCGTACTGTATAGCTACACAGTCAGTACCTGTGGTAGGATTCAGCTGGATGAGCTCCAAAGCAACATTTTGTCTCTTATTGATAATTTTTTCATAGACAGATGAAGGACAATCACCCCCACACCTCCCAGCCCCAACAAACCATGGTTAGCTTTTCAAGCTGGGAGATAATTTGTCCATAGTTAAACACAAGATATTTATAGAGGCATTAGCTGGTTGTACAAAATACTTCAGAAGTTTGTTTAGAAGTGATTGAAATCAGCTGTTACTGAACTGAAAAGCCAGCCACACAAGCTAAGTCTACCGCCCTTGGTCTGTTTGTGGTCTGTTAATGCAGCACTTTCTTCTTCCAGCAACATTACTAATTCAGGGCAGTAACATCAATATCCTGCCTTTCATTGGTGCATATTAATAATTTAAGGATTAAACTCATCATTGAAGAGGGGCGATTTCAGTGAGTTTTAACAAGAAACTGCTCCAGCTCTTAAATTAAAATGTATTTAAAATATTGACGTTTTGAGAAGTCAAGCACTCAAGCACCAGGAAAAACAGTGTAGCCTCCAACCTTTTCCAGTAGTTGTAAACCTAGACAAAAGGAAGTGATACAGGAGGTAATCAAGGGCTCTTCCCTGGCAGAGTCCTGCAGGTCAAAATCTGCTACTGCACCAAATTACAATTATGAAAATGATGGGGTCAGTGTCAACCACGCTGTTCTGCCCCCATCCAGTCCTGCTGGCTGCCCCATACAAGCTCTGACTGCTTTGGTTCTGACAGCCCTTCTACCCCTCAGCAAGTCGTGGGCTTAAGTACAATAGCCTATTTTGTACAAGCCGTGTGAGTAGACCAAAAAATGTCATTAGGGTAATGAACCGAACCTGTCTCGTGTGAAAAGGAGCTTTCCAGACACTGCACTTCCCACTGAAGGCAGCTATGCTCCAGCGATGCCCTTCCTCTAGGCCATTTCTAGAGTATATTGCTGAAGAGAAGCATTGCTTTGACTCCTACAAAATACTAAAACAGATCACTGATTTCAGTGAATTAATCACGTTCGATAAGCACCAAATTGGTGATATTTTATTTTGGTTGGTTTGTTTGATTTTCTTCTTACGTAGAAGTAATTGTCATTAGTTGAACAACATGCTTAACTTGCCGATATTTAAATACCCTAGGATAACCCCTCATTTATACGATACCAGTGACACCTCCACAGCTCAACCAGGCCTCTGCAACCCTGTTTAATACCTGAGCAGCTCACAGCTGTACTCTTCCTTGGCATATTCCCTAGTGGGAACGTCACAGCCTTGACCTCTGATGGGAGTGTCCTAGGGTTTCATGTCTCCCAGTGGTGGCTGTATTCCTTGAAGAATGGCGTGCAAAATGCTTTCATAACAACAAATGCCAAAGATGCCTTTAAAATATTTCAAGGCAAGGTGCCTGAACGTGGGGTAAAAGGAAAACCTCCCCATATTTAATCTCAAAGTCATAAGTTTATTGCTGATGTTTACACAGATGCCATAGAGCTGGAGCCACTGCACATCTGGGGAGTAGGCGGCTAAATCTCCCTTTCAGTTTTTTACTGGAAACACAGTCAGAGGAGGCTGCCTGACAGCATGAATAAATCAACACGCTGTCCACAGGAAACAGGGAGATAGCTGGAATGAAGCATAAATAATATAATACTAACATGGAGAGATTACTTTGTACCTTTTTTTCAGAGGACTATAGTGAATGGTTTGCTAGAAAAATTCTTAGAGAGCTGCTCTAAGTGCAGTTATGAATAATCTCTTCACCTCTGTGCAAAAGGCTGGGTTAGCAGGATTCCACGGAGCCGCAGACAGAGAGGCAGAGGAAGATGTGGGACAGAGAAGACTCAAGGAAAGGTCTTTTGACATGCTTTGTCGTATGTTTGGTTAGGGGAGTGAAAGAACAAAGACTTTTTGGTTTCAGCCACATAAAAAAAAAGATTTTATCTTTTCCATAAAACTTTTCAGATTCTAAGAATGAAGAGCTATGCCATTTTTTAGTCATCTGCTTTTCCCCATAAAAAAAGTTCCCGTGTCTTATCTCTGACATGAGCAGAGTTGCTAAAACTCGCTTTGTCAGGACATTTAAAAATCTATTCCTTCCCAGCATTTTTCTCCTCTGAGCAAAAGCTCTGTCACCCACTACTTGCTTGCACTTGGACATTGAAGAAGAAGTACCTGCCCAAGGATAGTGTTGTCAGGAAAGCTCTGCTGACACTGAAAAACTCTGCTGTTGTCAAGAGAACAGGTGATCTGATGTAGCTGGAAGTGCTACTGAGGGAGTGTCTCGGCAGCCACAGTCATGGCTGGGTGCAGTTTTGCCTTGTGCTCACACTAATACCTACTTCATGGTGGGTTTACACTGCTCACAGCCTTGAAGTCTGCAGAACATCTTCTGGAAGCACTGACTTGGCAAGTACATCAGAAAGACTCACAGAGGCTCTGGGAAGAGGGTGATTGGAGAGTGCAAGCTCCTATTGTTTCCTGGGAAGCTGCAGAAGGTTCCAGGAAATCAAACCGTTCAAGTGATCAGATATTGGTCCTTGCTGAGTCAGAAGAGGTCCCGTTGTCACCACTTTGCACATCCATTGCAAGCCAGCTGCGCAGAAATGATAGAGAGCTGAATCACTGAGAAACGCTATTGCAGGGAACTACAACCCTGCTTTGACTTCCAGTAACTTCCCTTTGGATTATGGGCATATTGTCAGGCTTCCAAGGCAAAATGATTAGAGCAAAAAGAAATTGTGAGTTTTCTGAATCTTTAAGTTGTACAAGCCTATTAAAATGCAAAGCATATGCACAGACCAAGGGTAAGTGCATGAAAGACCCCGTGACAGGTACAGAATTAATTCAAAAGAGCTTCAGCTGCTCTCAGAGCCTCTCTTTCCAAGTTTTTTGCTGAAGTAGCCTATGCTTGCTAGAAAACACCAGAGGAGCAATTGCCAGGAGCAATTTCTAGTTCTACAGATATTGTCAAGGGAAGAAGGCACCATCTCTTTCCAAGCCCACCTTCTCCTTTGAGAAATCTATTTGTTCCTTTCCTTCTGCAAATGCACCTCCAGCTCTTACCAATGCTGTGTGGCAGCTTCTGCTCATGCCTTAGCCTTTATGTGACTCACGTGATCCAGCTTTTTCAGACAGTTGCAAAATGTCCCTTAGACAAAGAACCCTGGCAGGGAAA
>NW_010415774.1:0-6845 GCF_000710305.1 Buceros rhinoceros silvestris | reverse complement strand
AGACCCTGCCCTGAATATAAGACTGCCCCAGGAAAGCTGTGCCAGGGGTAGTTTATACTCTCGTGCTTCTCATGAGTGGCATAATTATTTATCTATCTGCAGGGTCTTAGATTTTATTGTAGCAGTCCACCATTCTTTCATGTGGGGTTTTTTGCGGCTTTTTTGAGGTTTTGGGTTTTTTTTGTTTTGTGTCATAATTCTACCCCCAGACCATATGCAGTAGCATCTCTGTCCAATATTAGAAGTTTTGAGATACAATAAAACCAAGACAGAAGGGATCATGAGGGATTTTTAAAATTCCAGAGAAGTTTCATTGTTTTCAGGTGACCAGAGAAATGGTCTCCTATTTTCACTAAGTGTATGCAGTTTTTCCAGGATGCCATAAACACCAAAATGAACATTTTGTCATGGCAGAACACTACAAAGCTCTACACATCTGTAAAACTAGAAATTTGGTTGGTTGTGCATGGTCTTGTTTTGCTTTCATTGGTGGAAATTCCTTCCTTACTTACTGATTATGCTTCTCTGAATGTTTGGTTTTTTTTTTTCAAGCAAGCAATAAGATGGAATTTAGATGCAACAAAGATGATTAGAGAGGTCTGTCAGCTATTCCGAAACGATTTCTGTGTCCTGCAAGCTGTTGCAACCACATTTTTTTTTCTATTGACTGGGTCAATAGAAAAATTGACCGTTTTCCTATTTCTGGATCAATTCGTGATTATTATTTTTTTTTTTAAATCCAGCATGGAAAAACAACTGGGTCCACTACAGCACCCAGGGTAGCCTCCTTGGGTGGTGCAGGATAAGACTCCTTCACAGTGACTTTGCTTACCTCCCCATGGCCAGCCCTAGATGGTCTCTGATGCCTTTGTTCTTTGCCAAGTGATGACCAAAGGCTCTTGGAACAATTTTTAATAGCTTGTAAGAATACTTTGTCCTTCACAGTTACCAAAGGATGAGGCAGTTTTTTACTGAGCCTCTTCCCTCTGCATCAGTCTTCCCTGGACTGATGCTGTATGGCTGGTACTATCTGAGATAAGGACAATTCCTAAACAGTATCTTCAAGTTACAATGAAGGCATTCATTTAAGATCCTCCTCATTTATATTACTGATTTCTCAACCACGGTATGTGCCAACATCCTACAGGCTGTTCAGCAGCCCCAAATTCATGTCATTACTGAGTTAAAGTCAGATTCTTAATTGTGTTCTGGGTTAGCAACAGTATTTGCAGTTTGGTATGGTTTATGTGAGTTAGTGACCATAATCCTGATGATGAATTGTTTTCTGATTGTTTCTTCATTCGTGTTGACAGTATTGCTCTTTCCTGAGAAATGAACAATAACTATACTTTATATTAATTTGCTTTGAGGTATTAGGCAGCAGCTAATAATTTTGCCCTCCCTAGGCTTTTGTTTTCTTTAGAAAACAGTTTAAAGATTGCTTGGTACTCTTGTTCTCTTTTTGGCCAGACTCCAGCAAAACAAAGTCTAGAAGTCACACTCTAATTAAAGTAGTCCTTACTGAGAACTATCAAGCTATGAAGCATATCTGGGTTTTCAACTCTGAACTTCCTTCCTGAGGACATTATATGTTTTAATGAAAAAGAACAGGATTTCTTCAGCAGTTTTCTTTTCACAAGCCGCGAAGATAAGCTCTGTTGCATATGTTGTATATCAGAGGAGCACTCAAATGGTTAAGAGGAAACCAGAACATTTCAGTCAAACTGTTTCATTTCTGTATTTCTTTAGCAAAGAGGAGGGGAAAAATAACTGACATGAGCTGCAGGCCCTGCCAAAGCAGACATTTGTTTTCCATTAGCTGCACATATCCTTTCTTAAGGGCTTACTGTGAATTGAGACACAGCTCTGGGCATAGATCTGGTTTATGTAAGTCATTTGTTATAAGGATAAGTAAACTTCACACTCAGAAGTTTGCTGTCTCGTCCTCTAATTCTATATGGATTATTTTTCTGTTTAACACTCAGTGGGTCTGAATCTGTTCCACCTGGGAAGAAGTGTCCAAGAATAGGAGGGACTGGTGGAGTTAGGTGGCACGGGGCCTTCGGAGGTCCTACCACAATAAAATTTAAGAGTAATATGCTATTTAAAACATTCTCTAGACTTAAAAGATGCTTCATCTGGACTCAGGTGGGTGCTGTAGAGAAAGACATAATTCCTCAGCTGTTCTGCTTGGTGATCTACAGCAAGTCGAAGAAAAAAGTGTTCCAGATGTTTTTTATTTTTAGCTGAAGTGTGAACTGGAAGAAATATTTTGGCCAGTCTGTTACCAGCGTCCTAGTGTGTCCATAAGTGGTAACTTCTTTTAAAATCAGGTTTTCATATATTCCAGGTGCAAGAAGCCACACGGATGCCAGAGGGCTTCAGAAGTAGTTATTATTTATGCTTTTAGATTGAAGAAACCTTTGTAAGTAAAACTCACCACAGACATCAGTGGCTACATTTTTGATGGTGCTGAGCAGCACAAGTGGTGTGAGAGGTCGCTGCCTCTAAAAAAATCAGGTCATTGATTTTTGGATAGCACAAAACCCAATATAGACAGCAAGAAGAGAAAGTAAAATGCAGCGTTCATCACTACCACAACCCCTGAATGGAAATGAATTGCTGGAAGGCTGACGCTCAGAAATATCCTATCAGCTCACAAGCTCCCAGGCTGTATCCTGTTCCTCATCATGAAGAGGTAGAGGAAACAGGGTTTACAGCCTGTTCTGGAGGTCAGTGGGCTTGAATGTCCTTTGACTAAAGAAGGAGGGAGCCTTGCGTAGCTGAGAAATCCATGCAAGCAGTGCCCTATCAGCAGATCTCTCCTGAAAAAAGTCATTGGAGGCTCCTGCTTCTGGCTAGAAGGAGGACAGAGGAAGGTGGACAGGCGGGGAGGTAGTGCAGTTCAAGGAAGACAACGTGCTTGGCGGGGCAAGTGGAGGAATGTGAGCTGTTTCTGTCTCTTCTCTTTACAGAGGTTTTTGGTCTTAGGTTGGAAAGGTGAACATCTGAAAATAAGGTGTCAGACTGTGGCTGAAGGGAGACTGGGCATCGTGAAGTACACTGTGCAGAAAGAGTTGAAGGAGATGAGCATGGCCAGAAATGCCCTGCTCACTTCAGGAGAGGCTCTGCTGTGAGCAAAAATACGTTGTCTGGCAGACAGCCCTCGAGAGTCCCCATTCATGAAGTATGAAGAAAATGCATTGGTTGCAACAGGTGTCAATTATTTTCCAGTCTTTGGAAGAGACACCAGAAAGATATAAATGACCTTTGTGAAAAGAGAAGAGATGAAATAGGAAAATCTTTACACAGAAAAGTGAAAACTTCAAACTAAAATCTGCAGGGAATCTAGTCATAAAAAAATGTGGAGGACATGTAAGCAAATTGCAGTTCTCACGGCTAGCCATATGGAGAAGGAAGCTTTTTCAGAGACAAACCTGGACAAATACAATTTGACATAAACACCTTGGATAGCCCTAGCTATTCAAAAGCAGTTGTAAAGATGTTTTCTAAACAATGTCAAATGCTTCTTTGGGGATCCAAATAGAAACAAATCTCCTTTCTTTTAATGAAATGGAGTATTTTAAAGAATATTCCGTTTTCTGTAGTGTTTGGTTAAGCTGTCATCAGCTATGTAATTATTGCCAAAATAGGCAATGGATACAAATTCTCTAGCACCTGAGCACTTTTAGCTTAAGGAATATTATTTCATCTTTCAACGGGATTTTCTGGCAAATTATGTTTCCCCCCTACATTCAGTAGCAGACTTCCTGCTTTCCAGGCCAGTAACTCACACAAGTTGGTCCAAATGAGATCATGAAGTTTTTAATATACACCTTTTTCTTTTCTAGGCACATATGTTTCCTTTCCTAAAACATGTTCCTTCTGAATAACTTATGCCAACACATCTTCTGGCCAAAATGAAGACAGCAAAGCTCATTTCAAGACTTTCCCTGTTGTTTTTAAAACTTAAATCTTGCACTGAGTCTGTAGAAAAATGTATTTTTTTTCTCATTTAAATGTATGTGGAAACTTCATTTCTACAAATTTCAGCTTAAATTGTTATTTTGACTCAGTCTTCAGTTGTGTCTCTTTGCCCATGAGGTGCAGTTTCACCAGAGCCCTAGCACTTCAAGCTGAGAGCACCAAAGCAGGAGTCTTAGAGGCCTTGTCTGGTGTTTGCTTCTTAAGCCACCTTCATGAGCATGTCCCAGGCTGCCACTGCTGGGGGGTGGATGATGCTGTGGCCAGCTTGTCAGCCCCATGGAATGCCCCTGCCACCATGGCTGGCACGACACATGGCAAGGATTTCGTGGGTGATGTGCTCCTAGAGACTGATGCTGCCAGAGGGACACCTAACACAATGAGTGTTTTTTCTAAGTCTCTGCTGGGATCTCCTAAACCTGAAGAAAAGATGTGGAACATTTTTAGAGGATCCCACTGGACCACAGTCTTGGCCTTTGGCCACCCAAGCAGGATGGAGGCAAACTGCTAGGATCAAGTCTTGTTCTCGAGTTCACACAAACCTATTTTCCCAGCATGAACCCTTTTGTACTTGTCACAGCTCTTGTAATCTGCATGTGCTCAGTCGGCATACAGAAACTACCTGTGCCTACCTGTAAGGCCACCCCAAAGTTACCAAGTCAGAGTGGATGGTTTCTGTGGGATTACAAAGCTAGTGCTCTTCTCTGCTTTCCTGATGGAGGACGACAGTAAGCTATCTGTTTCCTCCTGCGCATTCTCAGGGGTGTCTGCAGAGCAGTGTGCCTGGCATGGGGTCAGTGTACCCAGAATCCTGTGGGTGCCAGCTACTGAACATTATGTAGCCTCCTGGTGGTCCCTCTTTATCCCCATGGCTCTGCCAAGCAGTCCTCTGGGCACTCTGGGCATCTTGATTTCACCAGGTCCTAAAGGGTCCCGACAGATGTGTTTGCTGTTAGCAGACAGGTGAGGGAGCATCTATGATGTCTTCGGCCTCTCAGGAGGGCAATCTACACCCCAAGGAAATGCCTTGGCAGTGGTAGATGTGGGTAATGAGGAAGTTGCTGAGAGGGAATTCTGACAGTGAATTGTTTTTCCTTTGCTTTTGTCTTTGTGGGACAGGCTGTTGCAGCCACAATTGTACATGTTGTGGTGACAGCGACTTTCGAGGAGGCGTGTGGTCAGCCCTGGGGTTCTGTGAGCTATAACTTCTGCAGAGCACATCAGGGCTGAGACACTGTGGAGTCGCTTTTTGGTCCTCATTGTCTTTAAAGGCCAGATCACCACATAGCCTGCCCTCTGGGTTACCTGCCTCAGACCAGTCTCATATGGATGTCCTCAAAAACTGACATACTCAAAGGATTCCAGGTGGTCCTATCAGTGTGGGAGAAGCCTGTCTAAACGAGTGTGCCCCTGGGATGGGGCTGTACCCCGTTTCTCTTGGCCAGCAGAGGAAGTGCAGCTTGCTGTGAGCTTGTCTGCCCAGCTGTATAGACATCACCTCAGTGTTTAAATTTGCATCTAATCTTAGCTGCCTTCAGCAAGTAAGTGTTGCCCTAGCTAAGGACTCCGTGCCTCGTGTCCTGGCTCCAGCATGCAGGGCCAAAAATTTGCCACTAGCCCTGGCCCCAGTGAGGGCTGGTCCATGTCCTACACTGATTTGTTTTCCAGTCTCTGAGGCAGGCAGTGCCAGGAAGAGTGGGCTGACTGTCTAGGTTCGCACCTTGCCAGCAGCCTCTATGAGGGGTCCCCATGGCTGCTTTCGTTTGGTGACATAAAGAGGGGTTTGCATCAGTCAGCTGTTAGGTATTTCTGTATTTTAAAAAACTCATCTGTTTTCTAGGGTGAGCGCCCTGTGCTTAGATGTGTTCTACCCTGACTGCCTACAGACTGCAGGTGCATTCAGCTGCTGCGTGGGCAGCAGATCCATGTGGCCAAGGGCCACCAGGTAGCTCGTGTAGACCGCCTTTAAAAGGCTGGGGAATGACCTGGGAGGAGACGATGGGATCTGGTTTGGGATTCACAAGAGCAGGGAGCTGGTACCTAACTCTTCGGCTGCAGAGCCTCTTGCCTCTTCCTTCACTTGGTTGCACCTGCAAGGATGTGCAGGCATGTGCGTGGCCTTTCTGGCACAGCCCTCTTGCAGGGAAGCCTGAACTCCAAGAGCTGTCTTTGTGTACCTGGAAAGGGTGCATGAGCACACACTTTCTGAGCAGGGTGGTGAAAGGGTAGATAGGTCCCAGTGTAATGGAACTTCTCATGTCTTTGTCACCAAGAAGTGGAACTGGTTTCTGTGTCTGAAGGGTAAGTGGCAGCCTAGAACATCTGCCCAAGGGGACAATGACCAAGGGAATAGGGAGAAAGAGGCAGCTAAGGGAAACTGATGGAGGAAGAGGAACACATTTGTCAAGGCTGGAGAGGAAAAGAGAATTTGGGATTCCTAAGGTCAGAGACAGATGGACTGGTGCAAAAAGTCCTGGTGGCCAGAGAATGCTGCTAATCTATATGCAGACTGTCTTGTGCATGGTCCATTCCTCAGAGGAGCAGCATCTCTTGGGACTGTGGCCATAGGCAGTATCAGGTATGGTGGAGGCCAACCAAACTGATCTTTTTGTAGCTGTTTGCATGGACAGAGCTTCCTGCTTGCCTTGCGCAGTGAAGCACTCGGTGATTCTTTTGTCATCCTCCACGTAAGCCTTGAGCCAGCCTCTGTGGCAGTGTCACGTGGCACTAGGAGGATGAAGGTACACTTGATGGACACCCAGCAGAAACCTAAGCTGCAGCCTTCTCAAAGGCTGTGAGTGTCGGAATGGAATGACTGGGAAACTGTAGTGGTAAATCATACCTCGCAAATATTCGGGGCG
>NW_010415773.1:5138-5610 GCF_000710305.1 Buceros rhinoceros silvestris | reverse complement strand
GTGCTGAATTGCTTGTCGGGCTGTTTGCTTCTGCATAGGCGTCGCGACGATCGGGCACTTCTTCGCTGAAAGGCGCTATACCATCGTGGGAAGAAGAGATAGGGATGTCACAATGTCATGCTAGGGCTTTAGCACCCACGTGTAAGTCTTCGTGCAGCTACCGCGCTCTTGATAATGTCCAAACCCCTCAGGCAGCTGCATCCGCCCAATCATTCCCCTCCTTGAATATGGTGTGATCCCGAAGGTGGCTTCGGGTATGCAAAATACTTACCCGCGCATTTCTCCGCTGCAAGGCGCTATACAATACCTGTGCTGAGGGTGTGGACGCCCAGCCTTCTGACTGCATAGCACAACATAACTTAAATACATACATGGAATCTGTTACTACATTAAGATCTTCTGCCGGCCAGGCTAAAAATGCCATAGCCACAGCTTTGGCCTCCAACCACTGGAGAGATTGCTGAGGATCCCC
>NW_010415773.1:2255-4629 GCF_000710305.1 Buceros rhinoceros silvestris | reverse complement strand
ATTGAGGACCCATAGCGGATTATATCTAGCTAGAGTCTGAATAGCTAATTGTCCTGCTACTTGCTGTAAAATATACAAACATTGTGTCGCTAATTCTTTTGGAGTCTGAGGGTGTTGGGCCGACCCACGTAACAGTTGATAAAATGGTACCATCCAATCCTCAGGCACAGGAATAAATTGTCTTACCCACTGCAACGCCCCTACCAGTCTTTGCAGATCATTCAAAGTTGACACCTGAGGGTCGATGGAGAGCAATTGCGGTTTTACAGAAGTAGGAGATAGAATAGTCCCTAAATATTTAACACTGGGTCCTTTCTGAATTGTTGCCTCTGATATATATAACTTATGCTTGGCTAATCTGGCAACCATTTGCTCAAACACCTTTTCAACAGTCTGTTCGTCTGGAGCTGCTGTCAGGATGTCATCCATATGATGTAGAATGGGAACCTGAGGATAGGCTTTACGAATAGGTTGTATCGCATTTGCCACATACCTTTGGCATATTGTTGGAGAATTCTTCATACCCTGTGGTAAAACTGTCCATTGATACCTGAGTGAAGGGCCAGACAAGTTAACGGGTAGCAGAGAAAAGGCAAAACGCATTCGATCTTGGGGGTGCAACGGTATACTGAAAAAACAGTCTTTGATGTCAAGCACAATAACTGGCCACCCAGTGGGCAACATACTCACCTTGGGTAACCCTGGTTGTTGAGGCCCCATGTCCATCATTTGGTTATTGACAGCCCTAAGATCATGCAAAAGCCGCCATTTTCCAGTGACCTTTTTGGGTATTTCAAAAATAGGCGTGTTCCAAGGACTAGTAGATTCTTCTAAATGTCCAGCATCAAGTTCCGCCTGCACCAATTTATGAGCTTGAGCAAGGCGCTCGGCCGATAGAGGCCACTGTTCCACCCATACCGGGTCATTGTCCAACCAGGTGAGTTTCATAGGAGGTATAGGTAATACCGCATCAGCGGCCCCTATTAAAAATCCGACATAGATGTCGTAAGACGGATTGACCACTGACTAAGGGCGTCTCGCCCAATTAGATTCTGCGGAATACTCATCATTGTTGGCCGCACACTCGCACGCAAAGGTGTACCATCGTCATCATAAATAGTCAGCGTCACAAAATGCTGCGACATGCATGCAGACTGCAGGCCCCCCACACCTTGAAGTGAAGGGCCTGTAACTTTCTGCCATGACTCAGGCCACGTGTCAGACCTGATGACTGTAACATCTGCTCCGGTATCAATTAAGGCATGCAACGTTACCACCTGTGTGTTTTCACACTCCCCAGAAGTCATATATACAGTAACTAAAGGCTTTTGTGTGACACCCATTGTCAAACATACCAGAGGATTTACCCCCATTGATAGGGGCCTGGAAGCAGTTCCGTCTCCTGTACTTGCCACGGGTTCCATTCCTGATCGAGGTCCGCTTGGACTTGCGCTATCTGCAGGCCTCCTAACGAGCCATTGACGAAGCGAGGTGGTTGCGGGGCCCACATCTTTGGACGAGGGGTCCCTCGGCCCCGGCCTCTGTGAGGGACCCCTCTGCTGTTTCCCAAATTCATTCTTTCCATGTTTGGTGCATAGCGTGGCAGTCGACAGTCACGGACATAATGCCCCGGCTTGTTACAGCGCCAACAAAACACACCAGCTGCTGAATTGATCCCACCGCGTGATGGACACACCCGCTTTAAATGACCGGATCCCCCACAACTTTTGGGCCCCATCCTCCTAACGAGCCATTGACGAAGCGAGGTGGTTGCGGGGCCCACATCTTTGGACGAGGGGTCCCTCGGCCCCGGCCTCTGTGAGGGACCCCTCTGCTGTTTCCCAAATTCATTCTTTCCATGTTTGGTGCATAGCGTGGCAGTCGACAGTCACGGACATAATGCCCCGGCTTGTTACAGCGCCAACAAAACACACCAGCTGCTGAATTGATCCCACCGCGTGATGGACACACCCGCTTTAAATGACCGGATCCCCCACAACTTTTGGGCCCCATCGTCAACTGAATATCTTGAAGCTGAGAGCTAAGTTGTGTTAATTGACCCTGCAATGCCTGAGTGGCAGGTGTTTCCTTTTCTCGCATAGAAACATCCCTCAATAACTGTGCTAGGTTTCGATTACCCAGGGAAGCAATAATGGCCTTTGTCTGCGGATTGCATTGCAAACGCAAGGCTTCTAATAAAACAGCTTCTTGAGCAGTCTCTGGTAGATTGGATTGTTGAATAGCTTTCTGCAGTACATCCGCAAACTCCAAAAATGGTTGTCCTATACCCTGCTGAATAGAAGTCCATGGCCGCGCAGGTGCCTCATAGCGAGCCATGTGGAGCAGCGCCCCCTTTGCTAGCTCTGTTGTTGCT
>NW_010415773.1:0-1993 GCF_000710305.1 Buceros rhinoceros silvestris | reverse complement strand
TGAGTGGCATGTGTTTCCTTTTCTCGCATAGAAACATCCCTCAATAATTGTGCTAGGTTTTGATTACCCAGGGAAGCAATAATAGCCTTTGTCTGTGGATTGTATTGCAAACGCAAGGCTTCTAATAAAACAGCTTCTTTGGCAGTCTCTGGTAGATTGGATTGTTGAATAGCTTTCTGCAATACATCCGCAAACTCCAAAAATGGTTGTCCCATTCCCTGCTGAATAGCAGTCCATGGCCACGCAGGTGCCTCATAGTGAGCCATGTGGAGTAGTGCCCCCTTTGCTAGCTCTGTTGTTGCTCGAAAAACTCTACTCCTACAAGCCATCTGTTGTGCCTGCGTAGTGAATGCCCCAGTACCCACTAATTGGTCCAACGTAACATTACGCAATTCATGTTGTGGATTACCTTGAGCTTGCTCTATCAAATTTCGTGCGGCTGCTTTCCAATGTTCTTTCCAGAGGAGGAACTGAGGTCCGGATAAAATGCCTCGACCAAGTTGCTCAGCGTCTCTAGGCAAAAGAGGTGTACTAAAGGCTACATGCCATTCCGGCCCAACCGGTGTTTGGAATACCGGAAAAGCTTGCGGCTGGGGGCCGTCTGGAACAAATTGCACTCCTTTCATAGTACATTCCTGCGCCACTAAGTTCCAGTCTGTGGGATGCCGAGGCCCTTCACCAGGTGTCAGAGCCTCTACCTGTTTGGTCATAACAATTGCTGATTGTTCTCGGATAGCTTTTGTCTGTTGATGGACTAGTTCTGCCAGCGCCTGCAAGGCATGCCCTGCTGACAACTCAAGTTCAGCTACCGTCGCAGCAGGGGGCAACTTCGCAGGGCCAGCGGTTTCCTGTTGCCCCCCCGATGTACTTCCGGCCCCGCGAAGGGATTTCCAGACCGCCTAGTCCTGCCACCTCCTGCAAGGCACGCCCTGCTGATGACTCAAGTTCAGCTATCGTCGCAGCCGGGGGCGACTTCATAGAGTCAGCGGTTTCCTGTTGCCCCCCCTGCTTACATCCGGCCCTACGAAGGGATTTCCAGACCGGCCCCGAGGCGGGGCCGGATCTGCCTCCTGTAGGGAGGCTGATGGTACCACCCTCTCTTTGGGCCGAGCTCCTGACTCCTCTTGGGCTCCACCCTGACTCCTAAGAGATGCCTCCCGCTGAGGTGTTCCCGAATGTGGAGGCAGAGTTACCACTTCCATAGGATCCACCTCCTCCATAACAATAGATAGGGGTTGGCTCAACTCAGCGATCCCTTTATGGTCCGGTGTAAGTTTCGCTGGCCTGATTGGCGAATCCTTCAGCATCCGGGGACCACCCTCCACATTCCGCAGTCCCGGCGGAGTCGCCATCTTTGGGAGTTGGTCAGGATCTGTTTCTTCCTCGCTATCACTGATTTGTAAGCTGGAATACGGCAGAGGCACAGATTGCTAGCCTCCCATCTGTCTTGACGCGGATGGTAACCAATCTGGGTCCTCTCTCCCTTCCTGCACAACAGGAGCTTTCGCTATTCCTTTACTTTCCCTGGTGGCGTGGTTACGTTTTTTCACCCTATTTTGCTCTCGGAGCAACTGTAATTCACTTTCTTGTTCCTCTAGCTCCTGCTGTTGGAGACGTTGCACTAACCGCGCATCTCCCTCACACTGATGCCGCTCCTGCCACGCCTGTAATTCAAGGTCGCGGAGTTCCCGTCTCCGGGTTCTCTGCGACCATTTCTGAGCCGCATCCCGTAGCTCATCAGCAAACCCCTTATACAGCGAGGGCTGTACCGGGAAAAAATTCACAGGCTCTAAAGGTGGCGGCGGAGGCGGCACCAACCCCTCAGGGTACAGCGGCGTCTGAATAGGGACATCCGTCCCATCGTCCTTCTGCTTGTTCCCATATAAGCACTGACGGGCAGCAAGCCACGTCTCATGCTCCACCTGAGTATCCAATAGAATTCGTTCTATTATTCCATACGTGGAGGTATGATCCGACTTCCCCCCCAGAGAAC
>NW_010415772.1:21739-24917 GCF_000710305.1 Buceros rhinoceros silvestris | reverse complement strand
ACCGCTCTATGCACTGAAATGGAGCCTTTTCGTGTTGCAGGAAAACTGGACAAACTGTTTGGTTCAGAATGATGAATGTCTTTGACATTGCGAGGGTTCGTCTATTTAGCACTGCAAGTGTTTTCAGCTTGGCTGATTCAGAAAGGGAGAGGGGAGACCGGGGATGGACCGATGGACAGGAAAGACCAAATCTGCCCGAAATCCTGTTCCTAAATCTTCCCTACAGGAACATAATAAAGGTGTCGGGTGGGGTTTTTGTAAAGTTATGCAAAGTAACATTCACGTTAAAAGATACATAGTGGTAGCATAGTAAGCCGAACAACTATGTGTAAATCATGTGCTACATTTAAATAAACACACCCTTCAAAGGAATAAATAACAGGAGCATCTGCTCTGGCAGCCATCTTACTGGGAGCAGCAGATGATGCTGCTGACGATTGAAGGTGGCATCAGATGTTACCTGTGGCGGTACCAGTAGCTGCTTGGGGCAGAGGGATGCTAGTCTGTTGTTTTCCTGCTAATAATACTGGAACTGAGTTTTAATTAAAACCTAAGTACTAAGGACAAAGTTTTAAAGTTCCTTCTAATGTCCAGCCTTTTTCTTCCCCTCTGTTTTTGCAGAAGAAATAAATCACTTCCGCTGCAGCTGTCGTTCTGTCTAATGTGGCAGGGAAATTTTTTTCAAAAGTCTCTTCTTCTTTAAGATTTTAATTAAAAAATAACAAAGCATATATATGTGGAAGATGTTTATTTTCAGCGTCATCTGTGTAATTATAGCAACAATAAATGGCAAAAGGAATTGCTGATGCCGTACTAAAGAGATCAGTAGCCCATGCAGTGTGAGTGGTCATTTGCCAGTAAACCAGGAGAATGTCTGCATTGGCTCAAAGCCGATACTGGATACCTCTGCGCTGCCACTTCTGCCTCTGGAAAACAGGAATAATCAGTCACCAGTTTTGGGTGGATCTTGGTTCAGTGCAGTTTCTGCGTGCTTGTGTATTTGCTGCTTAACCAGGTTTTAAACACTTTAATCTTCCTACAGAAGTCAGGCTGAAGCTCTTTGAAGTTTGTTGATAGAATAGTTCCCATCACCATAGGGTTCTGCGAGATGTTAAAGCAAAGGGAAGAGAGGAGAAGCCGTGAGGACTGTGCAGAAAGATGTAATGCTTCCTTAGAAGCTGCCAAACTGGATTTCCATCTGTCACCAGTCCCTGGGTCACATCTTGCTCATCCTGCATTTCTTGCTTTTCCAAATACAGCTGGCATATAGGACCTGTCTTATACCTTGCCATAGAGAATGCGGACATAGGCCATGGCTCTCCTTCAGAATGGAAGAAGAAAGTGGAAGGGTGACACTTCCCGTATTACCACCCTGTTATACAGCAGCATCGACATTTCCGTTTGTGTGTGTTTCTTTAGTGATACACTTTAAACGGAAGTGACTGTTTCAGACTCTGCCAGTGTGTCAGATGTGCTCTGGTAACTTGGTCTTTCCAGGCTCTTGCAGTACAGATATCCTGAGAGTCCCCTGAGTTCAGGGGCTTGGGCTTACCACTGGGAGCAGAAAGCTGTAGGATACTGATAGGAGTCTCTTCCTTTGTTTTGGGAAACTAACTTTTTAAAGAAATTGGGAGTGTGAATACAAGATATCTTAGTGGCACTAAACAGATTTAAACCGTAACAGCTGAAACTTATATTTCATGTTGATGTTGGGATTCGTAGCTCAGCATGGACCATGTGAGAGAACTTAAGTCGCACCCCTGCAGTTTACAGATGTTGCCAGCTTCTCTACCAGTGTTACCTGTCAACACCTAGTGCAGCGAGGAGCTGACATTTGTACTGCTTAATTTAAGAGATCTTAAATTGCGTTCATAAACCCTCAAGAAGAAGGAATTTGTTTATATTAAAGCACTTCCACTTGACAGTGATAATGCAAACTGCAAGAAGTTTAAAAATTTTGTAACGAAAATTAGTCAACAGTGCTTGTGTTCTTGCTGTTTGTCACTGTGGGGAGTTTGTTTGGTTTTTTTATATTGCTTGAATGGCATAAGCTATTTTTGAAGTGGTTTACAAGGAGGGCACTGTTACTAGCTATTTTTCTGCTGCATGTTGTGGAAGGGAATGTATTAAAATCAGTGATGTGTCCCCATTGCTACCAGCCACAGCGGTACTGCGGGGCTGGTGTTATTTGCTCTAGTGTTTAGTAACACTTACTACCAGCCATTGTAAGAAGAGAAGCTGTACTGGTATGGCCTTACAGTAAGCTGCAAGGTGCCTTAGTGTAATAAGTGTGTGAGATCCCAAAATAAGAATGTAATAGAAGAAGGGTGTGGCTAAAAGTTCCTGTCTCAATCCATATGGATTAATATTTCTCCTCTGAGTGTCTGAAAGCGAGTGATAACAGCTCTGTCAGGGGTTAGTGCTTCCTTAGCATAGGGCGACGCTGAGCTCGGCCATCAGCAGTTGTGTCCCAGATGAGAAGTAATACTTCTAGTGAGCTCAGCGATTCTCCGGAGGGAAATGCAATGGCTGTTTTCAGGCTCCTCAGTTAATAAACTCCCTGGCACATGAGTAGTGCATGTGCCCTCACTGTGATGAGCTGTGGGCTTAAACCACAGCGACACACTGGCTGAAGACACGATCCATGTACGGGCTCGTATTTGGACTTGGATATCGCTATTTACATACACTGGTCTGAACAGGATTAATAGCAACAGCTTCCTGAGATTTCACAACTTCTACAGGTCTGTTAATGTTTAAGTGTCACATTTTCAGAAGTCAGTGCTAGGACAGTGTATTGGGATATCTTACCCTCTGCCGTTCATGGTGGAGTTGAAGCTCATTATTTTCCATCTTCCGAGTGGTTTTACTAGGCCAAGAATGATCAGTAGATACTCATTGTCATGCCAGAAATGTTCATTGTTAATTGTTCGATGTTAAAATGTGTCTGTGCCACATTACAACAGACACTTGATGACTCACAACGCTAAATCTGCCCAGCTGGTTAATAAAAGCAGGCTCTGTTGAGTAATGGTTCTCCACAGGCGTTCTTCCCTCTCCCCCGCCCCCAGCGGTTGCGAGAACTCTACTGAAACATTTTCAGAAGATTTCGTAATGCTACACCTGGGGCATAAACAGTGTAAAAGCTGTACCCTGGTAACTGTGAGTGTCAGCAGGA
>NW_010415772.1:19489-21629 GCF_000710305.1 Buceros rhinoceros silvestris | reverse complement strand
GCAGGAACTGCCGGGAGAGGAATGCGTGCTCCGGCCGGTGAAGGAAGTAATTATCAGTGGGTTGCGTGTGTTAGAGGCACAAAGTTTCAATGTGTGGAATTTCAAATATTTCAGCATTCTGGACAACAGTGACAGTATTTTAGCATGTGACTTTGTTTCTGGTAGTCTAATGGACAATCTCTTCTTAGTGCTGTTATTCAACAAATACTTTGTGATGTTTTTACTATTATGGAAGGGTTTGTTAAGGTTTATGTGGGTGTGTTTAGGGTAATCTGAAAGAATATTTTGGCATTACACTAAAGACAAGCAGGTTCCTGCCTTTTTTTTTTTTTAATTGTAATTATTAAGCAAGTAGTTGTTCATAAGAATGGAATGAAGCTATCCCTGGCTTACCCAAGCATTTTAGGTACCAGCCTACAGACTATGTGCCCCACTTTTGTAGAGGTAATTACACAGCTGATTTTCAGTCCACTTGAGAAAAGTGCCAGGCACACAGATGTTTGTACTGGGCTAATGAAACTGCGCTACAGGTAGTTCTGGCAACATAGAGAGAGAAATAAAGGAGTTAGCCCAGCATCTTTAGCAGGATACAGAGGTATTGATCAGTTGGTATTGTTGGTTGCTTTGCCATCAGGACAGAAACATCTCTGCCTGTACTGTATTGTCCAAGAGTGAATACAGAACTTGTTGTGGATCCAAGATGCCTGAAAGCACAAAAGAAATATCCAAAAGTCTGTGTACCGTAATTCTAAGAAAATGTCCCATAAACTCCAGGCAGTCCTTTGGAAACAGTGTGTGAGTGTCTGTTGTAACTGCAGGGATATAATGTAGACACGTTGTGTACACTTGGCACTTTGGTTGAGAAGAGTTGCCCAACTGTTTGGTTGTGATTTAGCTGATTGTTTTTAAAATTCTGTGTGTGTTCTTTGGCACTTTGGCATTTAAAGTCCATCCAATCTAACTGCCTCTCTTCTCCCCCTTCCCTTCTGTCTTTCAGCAAACGAGGATTCAGTGTCCGATCCTTTGGAACCGGGACTCACGTGAAACTGCCAGGACCAGCACCGGACAAGCCGAATGTTTATGATTTCAAAACAACATATGATCAGATGTACAATGATCTGCTTAGGAAAGACAAAGAACTGTATCCCTGTGGCATGGCCTTCTTAAAAAATCCAATATGATTCATCCTTGAAAGGTGTAATTCATTATTTGGCATTATGCGTTAGGAATGTAGAGTTGCTTGACTGGCGAACTTAAAATGTTTTAAGTTTATAGGAGGTTTTTTTTTTTTTTTTTTTTTTTTTTTTTTTTTTTTTTTTTTTTTTTTACAATAGGCCTCTAATGCTCCCTTCTAAGTTGCTCTTGAGTTACAATGCACACATTCAGAATGCGCTTTTCTAGTGGGTTAACACGTTTAGCTCTTGAATGAAAGCACATTAATACTATCACAGATTGTCCGTTACCTCCACTGCACTGTGGACCATATTTTCTCAGTGCAAAGATTGTCCTGATAATGGATGTGCGAAGAGCGACCACCTCAACATTAATGTTACACTTAGCTCAGACACACTGACAGGTAAGGTTTACAGTATACTTTCTCTGGGAGAGAGGTTACCTTCCATTAAAGAGCTCACCCTTCCCACTGAGAAATTCTTGATATGCAATTTGATCTGTGCACCGAAAAAAAATCATATATTATAAAGAATGGACGTAGGAGAGCAGAGGTGATCAAGGTTATGCACATTACTTCAAACCTACTTAAACTAATATCAAACTCCATGATTTTAGAATATCTATATTTAAAATTGATTTTTCATTTATTTTTAAGAAAACCCACAAACGTACAAAATTGAGGCACTCATTGTAGATACTTTTTTCTTAACAAGGGATCTGGGTTGGTTTGGGGTTTTTTTTTTTTAAGATGTTACGTATGAAAGACAAAACTTACCCTGAATAAGGGCTTCAGTTTATGCTGAATTTCTGCTTAAAAGATAGAGAACTTTCTCTAGATAGAGAACCCTTTAGAATGAGGTATCCCAGAAGTGAATCGTGGTAATTTAATAGAGCAGTCTCTGCACTTCTTAGTCCATGAAGTTTTCTGCTAAAATCTTGGCTGTGGCCTTCTGAAGATCCAGCAGGA
>NW_010415772.1:0-19400 GCF_000710305.1 Buceros rhinoceros silvestris | reverse complement strand
ATGTCGATGTGGTTTCAATGTCTTAGTTGTGCTCAAACAGCCCAGTTTTCTTGCATCTTTTTGAACAAAAAAAAAGTAAGACTAAACAGGTTGTCAGACACTAGAAAACTTGGAACATGGTAGAAAATAGTTCAAGCTGTTACCCAAGGAGTTAGCAAACTCAGTAACTTTTTGCAGGCTATCTCTGCAGTTGCTTGGTAGCACAGACTGTACTGTGTCTTACCACTACGCAGCAAGTTCTTTGTTGTATTTACTGACCAGAAATAGTAAATTCGAGCTCCCTGAGACCCCAAGAGTGGTGGCTTCTTTTGCATTGGACATCGAAAGGCTTCCCCTAAGAAGGGCTTAGCTGTTTGATTAAAGCTGTAGAGCAGAGTGAGAACTCCTTAAACATGGGAGTTCCTTTCTGTGTGGTGTTCCACACGAATGGTATCCCTTGCAGGGGTAGTGGTTTCCTAGGATCTCATTAGTGGTCCTTTTTAAAAAGTTCAAAATGTAGAGTCTAGTCTTATGAATCGTGTATCATGTGCTGGGGGTTTTATCCCTCTGCGTATAGAGAAAAGGAAAATCTTGCAGAGCCGTTTTAACAAGGCGTGGTTTATCTTGATTTTAAAAAGATTGCTACAAAATTATTTGCATTGAAGAATAATTCTAACAAGCACTAATGGCTTGTGGTTTCCTTGCTGCATCCATCATTGCTGCTGTACTGAATATGGCTTGAAGGTAAACCCAACTGGAAGCCAACCTAGTCTCCCCATTCAGCATATTTTGGAGTTACCGTTTTGGTTCTGCTCCACACTGGAAATGGTTGCTGTATTCTCTAAATGTATTTGCAGTTAAACCTTTTCTCAAGATTTGTAGTTAAACCTTTTCTCAAGATAAAGCAAGTTTAAATGGTGGCCATTGCAAGGGAAGTAGGATAAGAACAATTGCCTCTACATCTTTGCCTTTTTGATTCTCAGGTAGCATAAGTTCAGGTTTTCAGACTAAGACTGGCAGTGCAGAAAGCAACTCCATTTCCAGAAATGGGTTTTGAGGGAGAAGATAGTAACCAAACTCAGACCTCCTCTTGTCAGAGCTGTGGAGTAGGTTTTTTGTGAACCAGAGTTATGTGGACTCTCGGGTTTTTTGGGTGAGCGTTACTTCAGAGGTGATGGACAAACATGACATGCTGAAGGGTTGGAGGGCCTGCTCTTCTGATGGTTCTTCATATGTCTTAGCTGTTCGTTCTGGTCCCCAGCCTTGCTTTCATCAGTTACATGGACATGACTGTCATCTGTAGCCTTTTCATGTCGTTTGAAATGGAGTCTCCTGGTGACAGTTGTCTGCTTGTTCCCATATTCCAGTGATGGGACGCATGAAGTTTGAGTGCCTTAGAGCGATGCCCTTCCTCCAGTTCTGCATACCAACAGGGGCCCAGAGCATTACAGACATGAAATACTCAGTGAAACTGTGGCTTAAGGAACTTGGAATGTTCTCCTGCCAGCCACATAAATGAGCCCTATTTCAGAAAGCAGTAGTCTCCAACAGAAATGAGCTTCTGCAGATGCATTGACAGCCTCTTCCTCACTTGTGGAAAGGAGGGAGAACCTTCAAAAACGCACTCTGCAGAGAGTAAAAGCACCTTCACTGCAGTTAATTAGTGAAATACAGAGCACAAGCTCACGAACCTTGAAGGCGTCGAGTTTCAGAAGCACAGGAGTGAGGGATTAGCAGAGCCAGCAGTATGGATGCAGTTGAGTAGGTGGTTGTGGTGTCTGTAAAATGGAAGTACTTTACAGCATCTTAAGATGTGGTAGTTAAATCTTACTGTTAACATAAGTCTCCACATCTACCACTGCAGTGTTAGAATACGGCGTTTGGATTCCCTGAGACCTCATGGAGGGCTGCGACAAAACCACACATCTACTCTGCGTGTGGCTTTTGGCTGCTCCATTCTTTCTAGGAGAGTAGAGGGGTCAACTGCTGATCTGCAGGAGACATGCCCATGGTCTGCGGTACCTCTGTGGGGCCACGCGTGTAGTTACTATAGCTAGTTATAGTTAGTACAGCTACATGGCCTTGTGTAACCCCACCTCTCAAAGCCAGGCCACTGGAGTTACTGGCCCCTTACAGCTGTGTGGAACGGTTTAAGGGCTTATATGGTGGTGACTTTAATAGTGAAACAAAAATAGAGTAAAACTGGTGAGCCCTGCCTTCAAGCAAACACAGAAAACTAGTCAAGGATGAAGCTTTCTAAACGCCAGTTTAAATCTGCAACAGCAGTTGCTTTTTTTGCCCAGGGATAGGAACTGCTCAAATGGAAATTTGACCCGAATTCTGCAGCGGTAGCTCCTGGGTTCTTTTTCAGTGTTAATTAACTCCATGATTGATAGTTTCTTTCCCTTTCTCAACACCGATGCATCTGTGATCCTCAGATGGAAGATACCTAATGATTTCCATAGATAAGGTGATTTTGTTAGGATTTCTGGGCAGCCTACCTCTGCTCTGCAAGCTTGGCCTCCTGCTCTGTTTCCTACTTTTTTGACCTCCTCTTTTAATTTGACCTGCTCTGTAACTATAGATAGGATTCCAGTTGTAGTTCCATAGTTACCTGCTGGTATGTAATTGGGGGTGGGGTGGTGGAGAACATGTCCTCAAGAAGTTACTAAGGGTGTGCTTCAGCTAGAGAGGAAAATGTTACAGAAATTAAGAAAAGAAAAAAGCCTGCCTTAGTACATCTCACTCAAAGAGGTAAGGAAAAAAAAAAAGGTGATAATTTAGGTGATTGGGATCTGTTTTTTTCTCTGAACTTCCAATTTAAGCTGGATGGCCCATATGGTACTTCTTGTGCTATTGCTGCTGTGTGGTGGTTGTGGGGGTTTCTAATAGTATCCTTCACCTTCAGAACAGGTGAAACCAGTTTCTTCTGCCATACACAGACCACTTTGCCAGTAAACGTTTGTAGTATTACGGTCACCCCACAGCTGATGCTTATCCTTGGTTTACTCCCCAGTCTTCCATCTGCCCAAGAAGATGTGCTCTGTTAACTGGTAAGGTGCACGTGGTAGAGCATCAGTAGAGGAAAATGTGGTGGCTTTGGAGCAAGCATAGGCTTGAGAGGCTACATGTAGCATTTCCAGAAATTAAGAGGAGGGGGGGAAAAACCTGAAGCAGGTTCTGGCATGTGCAAGATCTTCACAGGGACTAGATGAACAAAACAAATCTTGATTTCCCTGCAGAAGATGAAGGCCAGCAGAAGTACAGTGCTGAACTAAATTGGCTTCACTGTAGAACTGTGTAGGAGAAAGATTCTGTGCCTTTCCCCAAACTTTTGAGTCTCACTTGAGACACCATCTTGTGTGCCACTGAAGAGGAATAAACACAGAGAGAGCGGGGACTTAGCTGAGAAGAGGAGGCATCTAGAAGCAGTGAGGCTGTGCTGAGGAATGTCTTCTCTGTCTTTATAGGGTAGTGATGAAGGAGGATCCTTTAGTGCTGGAATCTTAGTTAGACATCGCTGCAGTCTTGCTGAAAAACTGTCTAGGAGTCGAGTACAATCTGAGTATTAATAGTCATATCTTCCAGAAGGTTTCCTCTGCTCTTAACACTAGTACTGGAAGGAAACCTTAGGGAAGGAGACCTGGTGTGGAAGAGCAAGTGGAAGTTTCATGCTTCATAATTCTTCTTTAATGACTCTACTCTTAAAAGCCTCTCAATGCTGCCAAGGTACAAATCATAGAAATTGAGTGAACTGTGCTAAATTTTTCTGATGATCTCCACGTGACATGGTTTATATGTCATCTGCTTCTGTGAAGCATTTTGAAAACTGACTTCTGTGTAGCTTGCCCCCATGTCCAAGTAGTACGGCATAAAATATCTTTCAGCTACTCAGAGGAGCATTTCGAAAACTTCTAACAGAGAAGTGAAAGATTGTTTGGAAACTCTGGATGCATTTGGAAGCACAATCAATAACCCACATCTTGATAGAAGGAAGATCAGAAAAACATGAAAGGTAAGAGAAATCTGAGTAAGATGGCCATTGTTACCATTTTACACTGGTCACACTGGTACTCCGAGTACAGAAGAGTGTGTGCAGGCATGTGCTTCGAGCATTGGCAGAGTGATTTGGATCGTAGTGTTTTGTAAAGGGTAGCGTATGACCTTCTCTGTATTTCAGACGTTATTGTTCTGGCACTTGGGATCCAGGTTCCAGATCTATTCAGCTACAGTCGATGCAGCAAGGTTGCGGCGATGGACCAACGTACAAAGCAGTATTTAGCAGCACAAACCAGAAATGGAGCATGGGAAAGGCAGGACGGCTGCGTGCCAGGTTCTTACTCTCCATCTCCCTAGAACCAAGCCGGCTGACACAACTGCGTTTATAAAAACCCCCTCAATACATGGAGTTCTTGCTGGAAGATCTCGCTCCTGTGTGCCACTGGTGTCCGTGCGAGAAGTGTCCGAAGGGCTTCGTACCCCAGACAGAGCTCCGGCAGCCCTGAGGAATTCACATATGCGAGAGCTCTTTTCAGAAAAATTCTGCAAATGAGAGAAACTTGGCAAAAGGGGGAATCTAGCAGAAATAGAAATACACCTTTAGATGCTCACCTTTCCCAAAGGTGATGCTGCTGCTTTATGGATACTTGCTTGTCACCGATTCGATACAAGGTAGTGAAAGTAGCGTTAAAGTCAGAGGTAGTGTTAATTACTGAAGTCTGATTTCAGGATGTGGGGAAGAAATTCAGGCTGTCTTGCTGCCATGTACCTCTACCTGGCATAGCATAGGCATCATTCCAGGAAAACCTCAAAGCGAGGGAAGATTTTCAGAAGTGTTTTCAGAAGATAGGAAGTTGAGGTGGGCGTGAGAGGGAGGCGTTTGAGCTTTTTTGCTGCCCAGTGACAGGACTGGCAGTCTTCAGGATCTTTAGTATTTAATGCAGGAGTAGAGACTACTGATGACCAGTGTGAGAAGGGCTTGCTGGGACAAGCGTTCACCCAAGGCACACAAGTCCTGTGTGTCTAAGCTTTGCAAAACTGGGTGTTCATCAGCCTGTGGGTTAACCACATCCCGCTGTTCTTCAGTAGCTGCCATGTTCATAGTGTTGCTCTAAGGAGTGTTTGCTGCAGACCTCCTCCTGTGTGTTTCTTGCTCTGCATGCTGCTGTTCCAAAGTGGTCCTGCTGTCTCTGTGAATATGTTCTCAGGTTTCCCAAATGTGTGAAACGAAATGGCTTAATTGATTTAGGTAATACTTGTGGTTTGCTTTATCTGAGTTACCCAATCCAGCTTCTTCAGCTGAAAATTACCTTGGAGTTTCACAGTACAAAGCTATGACAACAACAGAAACCAATTTCCGGATACTTGTTGCAGACCCTGTTTCTCCAAGACATTCAGTGGCATGACTAATGTTCTTCTCTCAGACCTCTCTCCTCACAGCTACCTCAAAGCACTTCCGTGCCAATCCTACATTTGCTGCTCATCTTCTGAAATCAGCGTCTTCATCAGAAGATGCTGAATCATCTTCTGATTCTGAGCCTGAGAAGAGCATCCGAAAGTAATGTGTGACACTTGAGAATCCTCTTCTGATTCCTTCTTGCTTGCCTGTGGTCCTGCTAGTGATCTCTCTATTCCTTTGTTACGTGTCCTTGTCACATACTGGATTTAGCAACAGCTTGAACTGTCTTGCCAAGTGACCGAGACATGGTAGCTTCCAGCAAACTACTCTTGAAGTATGCACATGGATGAAGCAACTGTCTGATGGCGTAGCCACGCGTGCCACATCTGTGAAGTCGTCTTGTTGTGTTCTGTCTCTGGTATCCTTGTCCTTCTGGTTGTCCCTGCTGTATGTCTGTGATAACCCTTCTCCAGCTCTCTGGCAGTGGCCTTTGCCATCGCTCCTGTTCTTTTCCCCTTTGACAGTTGGTATCTGTCCACATTCATCCTCATACACAGTTTCAGCAGTTCAGCACCAACAGCTCATTGTCTGGCACTTGAGCTCTGGGCTAAACTCAAGATTTTTTCGTCTTTCAGTGAAGTGTGGGCATGTAGCCCTCAGCTTTCGGGCTCAGCCAAACCTGAGGAAATGAGTGTGGCTGGCACGTTGTCACCTTCAGACCAGCTGCTGTGAACATGCTTGGTGGGGTCTTATCTGTGCAGCTTGTAGCTTGGAAATGCTGCGTAGTCCCTACCAGTGAAAAACAAGTGACATTTCAGTTGTTTGCAAGTCATTAATGCAGACACAAATGTTATCAACCCAAATTAGTATTTCTGTTCTGTATTGGGATGGCACGTTCTCAGTGCTAAGACTAAGTTACACAGTGCCACAAAAAACTTGTGAACAAACTCTGGGTTGTACCAAAGCCACACAATTCCAAAGGAAAGGCAACGTGCACGCTGGATGTGGAATACAGGCAGTTCTTGCAGTCGAAATCACAGTTGCTTGAAAAGTAGAATTTGTAGTGCTGGTGCCCATTTTTAGTGTTTTATTCCCTGCAAGAGGAACTGATTCTGAAGGTGGAAGAAGGTTGGGCAGTCTCACCCCCACTTCCCTTAAGGAAACGTTTAGTCCTTGGGCATTTTGCCAAGCAGCGTATCTTCTGTTTATAATGCAGATATTCATAAATAAATTAGGATGATATGGAAAAGATCCGCAAATGCCATTCATAGCGGTGTGAGAAGTGTTCTGCTCTGCTGCTCCTCTTTGACAAAGAATTGCAGAATTTGAGCCTGACGACAGCTGCACCAAAAAGAATAGTTGGCATGTCAGGTTGGTGTGGAGATGTAGAAGCTTTGGGTGCCAGCTGTTGTCCAAAGATATGTTTTTCCTGAGAAGTGTGTGTATGTTTTAGCAGATGTAGTTTGCCCAATTATGTTTAGTAAATGGGTCTCTAGTATCTTTTAGATGCTTATGTAACTAATTTATACACCCCAGAACTTCAGCTCAAATCACTTGTGAGTTTCAGTTTCTCCTGGGAGTGAAAATGAAACTTACTGAATACTTTGATCAGTAAGAGGTATATTTTTTTATCATACAGGATTTTAACTTAAATAGGTCAATATATTGGCATATAAATTTTATAAGGCAACGCTTATCTAAGCTGTATCTAAGTCATCTGCAGACTAGTCATCTTGATGGGACCTGATTGGACTCCCTTATGCCAAGAAGAGGGAAAGGCATATTGTAGATTATGTTTTTTCATTGAGGGTGGAAGAATTAAAAGAGTAGTGAGGCTACAGATGCACCAGAGTCAGGGAAGACTTTCTACCTTGATAACCTTAAATGTAGGTATTTTCATGCAGCCTTCTAAACCCGTATGGCTGAATTCATATAAATTTCATCTCAGGGTATGAAAAGCACTTCTGAAAGTCAGTTGTCTAGGTGTGATGGTTGCCACTACTAAAAGGCAGCTCTAAGGACTGAAGACAAAGAAAGCCTGTGTCTTAAAATGCAGCATCATGTTAGCCTCAAGAAGTAGACATGAAATTCAGCGTTCTTCCATTTCTCACATGGTGCTTGGTGTCCACGCGGCGCTTTATGGGTTCTGAAATGCACATTGCTTTATAAACATGCAGCTTGGATGGCCTAAGGTGACGGTTGTTCCTGTCCATCCGTTTCTGAATGCCAAGCTCTGAGGTTGAGCTACTGTTGAAATCTCTCTGCTGAGTTAAGAGGGCGTTCTGATTGCACCTGGACACTGAGCTCTGCTAAAGAATAATCCGGTGGGAAACAACTCATCTGGCTATATCCAGCTCTGGTTTTAGTCCATCCTATTTCCCTGAATTTCTTGTTCAGGATCTTGTGGTCTTGTTGCATCTCAAAACTGAGGTGGTAGGTGGAGGCCCCATTGTCTTGGTTACCAGAAAACCCCCTCACCAGTAACTAGCTGTATTCCCAGTGAAGTGCACAACTGTTCCTGATGCCTGCTGCTCTGGGAAAAGCTGCGGTGATCTTGTACCCTGGCAGATTTGAGATCTTGTACTGCTGCTGTGCAGTGTTGCTCTTTCAACCCTTAACTGTCTGATCTTGGGGATTACCAAAGGCTCCTGGTTTTCCTTTGCTACCTTTGCTTTTTGTCCATCTCGGGGGCAGGTTCTCTAAACATAATCCATAGTAATTTCTGTGCAGATGAGTTGCTTTCTGTACCCTGTATCTTGCCACTAACAAGAGTGCCCTACCAAGAGTGAGTTAAGTACTGTTCTTATTTAATGCAAATAAAACTCACTTTCTTGCGTAACTTTCTATAAGCTTGTTTGGTGATAAAAACGTTCGAGTTGCAGCCAGTACATCTTGTCTTCTGTTTCTGAGCTTGCTGTGTTCTTGCTGTCCTCTTGCACTTCTGCTTGAAGTGATTCACCATGAAACCTTGAGGTCTAGAAGCGATGGGAGGTCTGAGGCTGGGCTAGGTGTGACACGTAGGTAGCACTTCATATTGGTGGGGAGCCAGGCAGAGTTCTTGTTAATGGAAAGTCAAATCTGATGCATTTGGCCTCTTTAATGCAGATTTAGTACTCTTTCAGGTGCTGGCAGCCCACTTTAATAGTGATGGATTGGGGTAGTTAGTCTCAATGTGTAGTACTTTAGGAAATATGCCGTATTTTATGCAGGAGCAATTTAAAAAAAAAAAAAGGAACCATAGGAACCATCTCTCCCTGCAGAGAAACTCCATGTCACTCTCCTACTAGATTCTGCTGTTGGGTGTGAAGAAGAATGCCTAAACTCCCCTTAATTCTTCACCGGCAGGTTTACAGGTTGTTCCACACACCATCTTTAGCTTCCTAAAAAGTTGGCTTCTGACGTAGAACTCGGGAAAACTGCTGTTCTCCAGTATGGCTGAACAGAGGAATGTGGAGTTGCCAGCACAGATGGGGAGAGAGCGCGAGCATTAATGAAAAACATTAATTACAACATGAGGGATCTTTATGTAACTGTCTGAGCATGTTCAATACAACTTCAACAGTTACAAAAAACACAGACAAGACCCCAGAAAACCCAGTGAGGAGAGAGCGTAAATATGCAAGAGCATGTGCTGGCGTGTTTTGTTGTGGGGTTTTCCTGTTAATTTTCGTAAGTACCTGAGTGGAATAATGTGTAGCCTCCGCAGGAGACATTATTGCCATCATTGTTCTCACTCTGCTTACTGCTTTTTTTAAACATGTTTTACCCAGCTGACCTCTGGCAGAGATAATCCTCACTCGGGGTTACGGGGCTAACTGATGTTGAAAAAGCCTCATGCTTTTCTTTTTTTTTTTTTTTTTTTTTTTTTTTTTTTTTTTTTTTTTTTTTTTTTTTTTTTTTTTTTTTTTTTTTTTTTTTTTTTTTTTTTTTTTTTTTTTGTCTCTAGATTTCTTAATCAATTTCCAGCAGTAGTTCTCAAATTACAGCCAGAAACATCCTACAGGTCTGTAAGGATCCGGTTTCCTGACAAAACCACACTCAATGTTTTTCTGAATGTCGTAGTCTGATAACCACCAAATCTTTGCTCCTCCATTCAACTACACAGGAAATGCTCAGAAAAATGGGGACATTTGAGAAAGCAATGCAGTGGTTATGGGGATCTCTTAACATGGGGTGGTCCGTATGGACATGGAAAGAGAGCACTCTGGGGTAGGAAAAAATTATATTTTTAAAAATTTTAGCCTTGTAGGTTTTATGACATACAGTGCAGGTTTGGGGAGGTGAGAGCAAGGAAGTACTCTAATCATAATCTGTGTGAAGACAAGCAATTGAAAGGACATCTGCAGAAGCAACCACTGAATGTGAGAGGGAGGAGAATGTGTCAGTGTGGCTGATGTTCAGGCACTTGGTAGAATCTGCTTGTTGCTGGAGGCTTCTGAACCAAGCCGGACTGGTCGCTGGTGGGCTGTGCAGTACCGTCACTGCTGGCTGCGCTGGAGGAGGGGGAAGACACTGTGCTGTCTCGGCTATGTGCATCTTCCCGTCAGCACTCACATCCTCAACTGTTGTGTGGGTCCTGTCAGCAAACATGGTACCGATGAGCTGCTCGGAGGTTACGGGATGGTTAGTTAGCTCTGTGTATGGGGCAGGGCCCTGGCGAGTGGGTGGTGAAAGGCTTTTCTGGTGTCTGTGACAGGAATTCTAAATTTGGGTAGCAGAAGGGGTTTAATCTAAACACACACGCGCATAGCTCTTACTTTTTTTTTAACTACACGTATATCTTCATCGATGCAGTTATGGGATGTTCGTGAGTAAATGGAGAGGATGCACAGTCAGTGACAGTGGCAATAGCTGGGTGTAGCTATCTCCATAAGAACAAGCACCAGTGCTGTGTCTGTTGGAAAAACTCAACTTGCATTGCAACAGCTCCTCTTTATACCCAGTCCTTCCGTTACCGAGATGTCCTGCATAAATTTCATTATGTTGTGGATCTGTTTAGTATAGTTATTCCAATAAAAGCGATCTCTGAATTGGACTCACTGTGAAAACGTGATGGATTTACTACACCAATGGTTTGCAGTAGGCAAAGACCTCTTAGATAAATGTATGCGTGTTTCGTTGACTTCCTGAGCATGGCAGAGTTAAGGCGGCTGCTGGGGCCAGACAACGTAACAGCCCTGAAAGCCAGGTGAAAATGTAGCGAGTACCTTCTGGAGAAGTGACGGCTGAACAGAGCGAGCAGAGATGGATAGGATAGGGAGCGTGGAGTAGGAATCGGTTGGAAGGAAGGCAAATGACTGCAATGATTCGACATCTGGCAGTATAGTGCACACCATTAATGAGCTGTAATACCTTTGCGTTTGCCTGAGCTCATGAGGAGAGAGAAGCTGGGTTATGATGAGGTGTTGAAAACCGTCACGCAGCTCACATCCCCTGCTTGCTGAAAGGATGGGGGGGTGGTGGTGGTCAGGTGAAAAAGATTTCAGACAACCAAATATGAAAGTGTCATGAATCTTAACTGATTATTTCAGTCTCCTTTTATAGGCAGATGGACCCTTGGAAAAAAAAAATAGCTGTAAGTTGGCAGCAGAAAGCTCGGCTGTGCGAAGCAGAAAGCTTGACTGTGTGGGTTTTTTGAATATGCGTAATTCTGTCTCCAGGCTCAGTCAGGAAAGCTAGAGGACAGATGCCAGCAACATTTTATCCTAGAAAGGGAAAAAAAAGAACCCAAAAAAGTGTGTGGGATGTTGTGGATTTTTTTTTTTTCCTTGAACTGCATGATGTAGAAATGAGGACTGTAGGGCCCAGGAAGGGCTCACCTTCACACCGAACAAAGCAACGCGACCGGGTGTTTATTTTGGAAGTGGCTGTGGCAGTTGTGGTCATGCTTTGCAAGTAACCAGAGGTCTGACATGGCCCCACTGAAGGTTTTTTTTTTTCCAAGCATGGTAAACCTTTTCTGGTATTCCAAATTTACCCATAAAACTTGGCCTTCAGAGGGAGGTTGGTGTTAGTAAGTGAGCATATCTATGTGACAGTCGGTCCTGGAGTGCTCCTGGTGAAACTGTGTGTCCCAGGAGGCTGAGGAGCCAGCGGGACGAGTGAATCCTTCTGAACGGGGGGTACAGGAGGGAAATTTGAGCCTTGAGGTTACAGAACCAGCATAAATATAGCTACCAAGCAGCATAGCAGATTCCTTTCACACGCTGACTGAAGTTCTGACAGGCATGAAGTCAGTGTTTTTCTTCATTCCCATTTATATATCTTGGGATATTTTTAAGGGATTATGCTCCTGTGATTGATTTAACTTTGGTTGGAAGTTCAGTTGCATAAACCCGAGGCCGGAGCAGGACTCCATGCAGGTCCTAGAAACACCGTAGAACTGACTTTCAAGACAGAGGGCCCTGGAGTGAGGGGCAGTGACAGAAGTGAATGTAGGACATTCTGCTCACGCAAACAGCTCGCTCTGTGTGTTCTAAGCATTATGGATATAAAAATAGTTGTCCAAGAAAAGTTGTCCTGAGGAACTCAGCTCTTAGAAGGACCTTTTAAAGCTGTCTCTGCCATGGTACTAATGACAGGTCTCTGAAGCCAGGAGCTGCGTGGATCACCCTGATGGGATCGTGCTGCCACTTCAGGAATCTATTTAGTGGTCACTGATTTCTACTTTTTGCAGATTATTATTTGCAAACAGAATCTTCTTTTAAAGATACAGTAATAGCTTAACTTGTACTGGTCATTTGCTCAAAAACATGACTTGTCTTAAAGTAAAGGTACTTAACTCAAACAACTTCAGATACACACAGAATGGGATTTTACACATGTTGGACAGAAATAAGAGGATCAAGCCACGACCAGAAAGATTCCAGAACTGCAAAGATGTTTTTGATTTGATCCTAACGTGTGAAGAAAGAGTCTATGATCAAGTAGTAGAAGGTAAGGACCTTGAACTGATAAACCAGGTTATCTTTAAGTGCTTTGTTTCCCCTCCTCCCTGAAGTCCTCCTTAAATCTGGAATCATCTCTGTCTCCCCTGACCTCCGCTGCTCCTGGAACACCAGCGGGGAGGAGAGCTCGCAGGCCAGTGCTGGAGCCTTTATGTACCAGAGAAGTGGTGGCTGGATACTTACTTCTAAACGGTGCTGCTGTTGGCAGCTACACAGAATGTGTGTGTGTAGCAGTTGTAAGGGCTGACGTTTGGAGAAACTCAAATAGGTGTTAGGTTTGAAAATGCTCCTGGATCTAGAATAGTAGCGAGTTGTATGTGATGAACGTTTTTTCACCTTGGGTTGATGAAGAAACACAGTCTAAGCTGTCTTCCTCGTGCAACTTCCCTTCCCTTCCCTGCAGAAGACTTCCTCTGACCTACCAAGCAGTTTGTCCACAATAAATATCTCCTGTACAGGTGGAGAAACTGTTCCTGAGTGTCGTTAACACTCTGCAGACGTGCCGCAGCTTTGCCCTTAAGTGAGTCAGTGAGATAGGCCAGAAGAATCTCAGCTGGGGATTGGGTTCTGCATGAAGGCAGTGCAGCAGGCGTGGTGTGAGCTCGCTGAAAGCCGTGGGGTTTCAGCAGTGACTGGGTTCGCTCCTGGGCTGAGAACCTGCCTCTCTCTGGAAATGCTGGGTACAGGCTTATGGGACGTTAAACGTGTTTGCTTTCCATTGAAAGACCAGCCAACAGTTCGCATCACGCACACAATTTAAAAGGCTTTGACTCTTCAGACCTCAGTGGGCATGTCACGAGCAACACAGAGCACGATACATTCAGGCTTGAGCAATTAGTGTTTGACATGTGTTGCTAAGTTCTGGGAGCATCCGCCCTGGTCCTCATGTCTCACACAGAAAGCAGCTTTCACTCCATGTTTGAGGTGAGGATGCTGAGGAGGGGAGGTGAAGAGCAACCACTTGGTAATTTCCCCTCTCTAACTTCATGGTTATGCCCTTCATAACTGACCGATGGAAGGAAGAAGGCTCGAGTGCTACCAAATGGCTCTAAAAGGGAAGCCTCAACAGGTTTGACGAAATGAAGTTGCAGGATGGAGTTAGGAGAGAACAACTTGTAGCTTGAAAACTGTGTAATAGGAAGGTTATCTTAGAGGAGCATAACAATACCTGGGTGGATTAGCACGAAAATGAGGATTTTTCCACCTTCAGCCCTTGTTAATAAGCGGAACACATTAAAGATAGAATTTTCTAATGTGCCTACCAGTGCTTAACTTGTAGGAGTCCAGTTAGAGGTTTCAGTGTTAGATGTACAAATGTTAAAAACTGGGAAATGAAACCTCTCCAAGCGAGGAAAACCAAAATCATTCCTGACTTCTGTGAATCTTGATCTTGGTCTTTGAACACTGTTGAGTAAGGTGAGCAGTAACTTTTCTTGACCGGAGCAAATACAGTAATGACCCTTCCACAAAACTGAATTCTTTAGTTTCCAAAACCCATCTCTTGTTTTTGAAATGAGGGACTATTGTTGAAGACAATATCAAATAAACAATTTTCTAAAAACAGCTTTGGAGAGGCAGGTGTGACAGTGTCTGTGTACTTTTAAAAATCTTATGAATACGCTGTGTAAAACCTGATCCCATTCCACCCAAAGCGTTGCTGTTCCGTGTGTTTTGTTTTCGAATAGATTTAAATTCCAGAGAGCAGGAGACGTGTCAGCCAGTACACGTGATCAATGTGGACATTCAGGATAACCACGAGGAGGCCACGCTGGGTGCTTTCCTCATCTGTGAGCTCTGCCAGTGTGTAAGTAGAGAGGGCTCATTGCCTGGGGGGACCTCGGACCCAGCCGCTGCTCAGGGGTTGGACCTTGCTTAGGGCTGCTTGAGGGCGCTGCATATTGCTAAAGTTGTTTAAGTAAAATGCATGTCAAGAGACCCAAGTTTCCGAAATCTGGTGGTGGGTTTTGGAGCTGTTTGTGCAAACTGAGTTCCCAGTTTCCAGAGCGGACTCTGCCCGTGCAGTAAGACTGAGATAGGCTGGACTCAAACCAGCCAATGTAACTGTCAAGAGAACAGAGAAAGGCTCTGTGTCCTCTTACAGCGTGCAGGCTGATGAGCTCACCTATTCCAGTGTGGCAACAGGCTTTTTTATTTTACCCCAACCTGTGTGATCTCGTCATAAGTCCTTTCCAGCTTCAAAAAGCCCAAGAGGGTTCAAGGACTTGACATTTCAGCCGTCCGTTCAGCATGCTCGTAGCTATTGTGACGCTTCCTTTTGTTACCTGGTGAGGATGGATGTTGCCCACTCAACAGAGCGCTGGTTCAGTGCCAGCGCAGTGGATGGAGGGGGAAGCTGTGCAGGGGAACGTGGTGCAGAGTGTGTGTGTTGGGGATCTCCCCAGAGCACCCAGAGCCGCGCTGTTCGAGCCAGCCTCCTGCGGCAGGAAGCCAAAAGCGTCAAGTTATTGCCGTTTTCTAAACCGCACCGTGTCCTCGGAGCCCAGTTGCTCAGTGTTTTTTCTCTTCTAGATACAGCACACAGAAGACATGGAAAATGAAATAGATGAGCTGTTACAGGAATTTGAAGAGAAAAGTGGAAGGACTTTTCTTCATACTGTCTGCTTTTATTAAAGCACATCTGTCTCTTAGGCCTTAACACAGATGAGGGAAGCATGTGTTTAAAGTTCTGATTATACTGTATTTTCCTGGAAAATGAATATTGGTCTCTTTTTGTTTAAAACCTCCTTTTCGGTGTCTTTTTGTTTCAGGTATTCTGTCACAGGTAGGCAGAGATACTGGTTGGGGTTGTACATATGAGATGACTAAAAGTATGCACAAAGGCCGCCTATTTAAAATGAGAATCAAGTTTTTCTTTAAAACCTACTTTAATTATTACAAGTAGGTTTTTAATTATAAAGAGAATGTTTCTTGAATATAAGTTTATAATGTATTTTTCCAGCTTACAAATTTATTTTATTTCAGTTGTGCTTTTTTTTATTTTAATGTGACAGAATGGCTGAACTACGTGAGGATATGAATGGGACAATGAAAAACGAGTATCTGTATATTATTAGATATAAAGTTGGAAGCATCCAATAAAAAATGAAAAACCCCTAAGTTTGTCTGTTTTGAAAACAGAAGCTAAGGAAGTGTCACGGTTCTCTCTGAGGTAGAACACCAAGTGTCTGCGGGAATGCTCCTGCATCCAGAGAGTCTTGGAGAGCGCAGCAACCGCAAGACGATCTTGATAGGAGTCAAGAGCCCCGCACTGTGTCCCCAGTCCTGACAGGTGCCTTGTTTGGGCAGCCCGTAATGACTTTTGATCCCGTGTTGAACTACAGTGAGCTGCTTTCTCTGTGTGAGCTGGGGCACCGCCAGGAGGTGCGGGATCTTAATTGCTTTTGAGTTATCGTGGGTGAGGCTGGGCTGGAGCGGGCAGGGCCGGCCGTGCCTGTGGCTTCGGTAAGGGAATGGGGAGAACTGGCGAATGGCACTGCCAGGAGAGAGAGCTGAAGGCTTTTTTTCACTGAGGTGTCTTTTGAATAGAAGCATTTTCCTCCCATGCAGCAATAATAAACACGCTGGTCACAGCTCAAAATCCGGAAGCTGAGGACAGGGATACAAACAGCCACAGCTCGGGCTCTTTGTTCAAGCCGATAAAGGTGACACCAAACCAAATCTTTGGAGGTTCAGATGTGAATGGTGAAGTGATGCTGCTTTACAGGCAGGAGAAGATCTTAAGAGCTGTTTTGTCAGAGGAACCTGTGAGCGATCTGGAGCAAGGGAGGTCTGTGTGCTCGTTCATACGTGGAGATGTGAGGGCGACCTTTTAAACAGCACGTTACAAGTGAGGTGGCATGAGCTCCTGGCTTCTCCCTGGTGTCACTGACCTCTGACAGCTCCTGTCAGTCACCTCGTCTTCCCCAACTCTAGTGGTTTTGCACGTGCAGGAGGTCAGTGCTAAGGACTCTCTCAGTTCAGGGCGATGTTACCCGTGGATGTGGACGACGTCGGCAGTCTGTGGTAAGTCACGGGGCAATACTGCTTAACCTCCTGCAGTGAACGTGCTCTCCGGTGTTAACAGGCACCTGCTCCACACATGGAAACTGCAGGCTTCCATGTCTGGAAAGATTTCTCTGCAGCTGCAAATCTTCAAGTCTGAGGTCAGGCCCCCAAAGAAACCTTATTCCTCTCCCTGCTCCTGGGATCTGGGGGTTGGCTGCGGTTTCAACTGCCTTGTGGGAAAACTTAGACCTCTGCCAGCTCAATCGGTGGCCTGGAAAGTGTCCAAATGGGTCATTGCATCACACTGGGGCCCCAGCGATGTTAAATATCCCCGAATTTCCTGTGCTGTTTTCCTTGTTTGTTCAAAATGCTTACAGACGTTGTGGAGGATGACTGAACCGTCAGGACGGGCCGGGCATGGAGTTCAGGCAGCGGCTGCGATGAGGTTTGCAGAGTGTGTGTGTTCTGGTTGGCTTGTCCTGTCCCATTTTGTTTCTGGAGACTGTGTGTGAAGGATTTCGCTCAGCCTCCTCTGCTCCTGCTCATTTGTCTGTCTGATACCATCGCTTGTTACCATGGGGATATTTACAGCCAAAGGAAGAGGATGATTCTGGAGGACTGAACTGCTTTAGTTAATCTCTTTAAAAAGACATGTCAAGCAAGCGCGGTACTGAGTGGTGTGAGCAGGGTTTTCCTTCCCCGTGCAGTGTCGGTACTGAAGGCTGCTCCGTGGCAAGGTGAAACTTGGAGAGTGGTTGAAATCCTTTTCTACTTCCAACTTAATCCATCCCACGCAGAGCTCTTTGTTATGTTAGAGAGGCAGTAAAACCCCAAGCAGTGTGGAGATCCACAGCAGGGTCCTCTAGTACACAAAGATTATCCTTTCTGTGTGTGTAACTGGCAGAGGAGTCTGGCCACTGTAGTGCTAAGAACGGATTAATTAATTAGCAGAACTTCAGTATGATTCTTCAACTGAAATGAGAAGCCTTGGTCTAAAACCATGATACAGTGTACAGGATATTCCAGGATTGTTCTCCCCGTCCTAAACCTGCTCCTAAGCCAAAGCAACGCCAGGAGCTGGTCATTTATTTACCAGTGTGCGGAAGGTGTCTGTCTGGCTGGACACCTGGACGGACAGGCAAGTATTCCGAGTGATCCACAGAGCAGTTCAAAGTATTTCACATTGCTGTGAGCAAGACCTGTTCTTCAGCTGAAGCTGTTCTTCCTCTGACACACTGCTTCTCATTTAACTGACGGGTAGGTGAAAAATGGACCCGTTTACATGGTCTCCTTATGCTTCGTTTACATTGAAATCCACAACGAAGCTCGGTTCATACAGGGGCCGCAGAAGATCATTGACTCAAACGCCTGCCTGGCAACTGGATTTAACAGAGACTGATCATTTCACGGCTGCTGTCCACCTGACCTGTCGGGTGTAGGAAATCCCGTACTCTTGGTGCGAGAAGGGACCTTTGCACTGCCCCGTACCCTGTTGCCCAGGACTAGGCTGAAGTTTGTTGACAGACAGCGATGCTGCCCTGTAGCCCAAGGTGGGAGGTAAAGGGATGAGGTGCAAGCAGGGCTGCAGCATGCACAGAGCAAAATGATCGGAGCAGAGGTGTCTGGAACCCCCCCATCAGCCAGGACCTTTGCTCCAAAAGGTCAGCGAGGGAAGATAGCACCACCAGAGCTATGCGGGGAAACCTGGCTGATCCCTGAGTCAGGGACAAACCTTCCCTCAGTGCCTCAAGCGCAGCTGAGAGTTGCCCCAGCCTGGTTTGGGGGGGTGGCTGGAGGTCAGAGCCTCTGGCTGGGGATGACCAGGCAAAGCTTGAGTTGCACAAAATTCCTCGATAATTGTCTCCAAATTGTCTCCAAATTTTCTGTTCTCGCCTGTGGTTTTCTTTGGCTGTTACTTTAAAAAAGCCGATGTTTTCCACCACTAGCGGAGTAACCAGCTGCATTATCTCTGCATTACTTTTACTGACGTCTGCGTAGGGATGCTAGAAGCCACCTCCTAGCTCAGGAGGACCGAGAGCAGCTCAGGGCTGAGGGCTGGAGGGAACCCTGATGGGATTGCACTGTCCCAGCCTTGCTGCCCTTTTGCATGAAGTGCCCAGTGTATCAAATGTTTCATGTGTGTGGTTTATTTAAAAAAAAAAAAAAATCCGCAATGCAATCTGTGCTCTAATTTGAGGACACCATTTAGTGATTTTAATTGTGTGACAGTATTTTGGTATTTTCAATACCCAGTAGTAGGTTAATGACTGTTCCTTGAAGAATGGATTTTATATAACACAAGTCATTACATAAGGCTGGTTGTGGCCTGAGGAACAGAAGGAAAACAAATATGCAAGAATGCAACACCCAGCGCAAGCAAACTCTGCTTTGATGGCCCTAAGTAGCCTAAAAAATAAACGATGCTCGGGTTCCAGCAAGGTGAGACTAACCTTGAGGGAGGCTGAGGACTTGCTGAAGGCACCGCACGACGCGGCATTAGCAACCGTCAAGCTCTGTGCTACCACGCATTTCCCACGTGGTGGCTGTAATCACTTCTGTTCATCCAGCTTGCACCGTTGACATGGAAAAGGATGACAAAAAAGCCAGCAAAAAGTTAGGGCTGGTCACTTAAAATCTTTTGTTTTTAACCAGAAGCTCTTCGGTAACAGCCTGAGTCGGGCTGCCCAAACGGCACGGTGAGATGAAACTGTGGGAGGACCTGAAGCACGGCTTTTTGCCTGGACCTTAGGTCGCAGGGTCGACAGGACGATGCTGTAGTTTTCTTTCTGTCACTCCAGTGAGAGGGTCTCCCGTGCCTGCATTCCCCCAGCTTTTCCAGGGGCCGAGTCCAGGGGGTGGGAGTTGCTCACAGCTCTCTTGCCTGCACCAGGAGGGCTGGACACCCCTTCAGGCATCTTCCCCGAGGCAGCGGTGACCGGCGGACCCCCGCAGACCTGGGAGCAGAGGGCTGGGAGACCCCCGAGGGGCCGTCGGCCGGGAAGCAGCTGGCGGAGGGAGGTGCTGCGGGAAGCGCGGGGGTGCGGCGGAGCTCGGGGCTCCCACCGCACCCT
>NW_010415771.1:0-6802 GCF_000710305.1 Buceros rhinoceros silvestris | reverse complement strand
TGTGCGGGGACCCCCGCCCCTGCCGCTGAGCCGGGCAACCCCCCCTCACTGCCGCTCGCCGGAGCCCCTTCTGCCTGCCGAGCTGTGTGCGCCCTGCGGGACCGGACCTCCTGCACGTCCGAGGAGCCGAGCCTGCCTGCTACGCTTTTCGCCGCCAGGTTTGCCTGCTTTATGCCTCACTGAGCCGGGCAACCCCCCCTCACTGCCGCTCGCCGGAGCCCCTTCTGCCTGCCGAGCTGTGTGCGCCCTGCGGGACCGGACCTCCTGCACGTCCGAGGAGCCGAGCCTGCCTGCTACGCTTTTCGCCGCCAGGTTTGCCTGCTTTCTGCCTCAATCCACAATAGACTGGTAACACCGTGCTGGATTCGGGTCCCCCCACGTGGCGCCGTGGTGCTTTGTCCTTGCCGCGGTTCCCTTTCCCTGTGCCACGTGGCCGTTGCCATCTTTATCCTGCTGCCGCGGTGTTAACCCTCGCCTTTCCATTTCCTAAAAACCCCAGTATCCTACTGGTTTGCCTTTGTATCATATATATATATACCGGTTTGGAGTGTTATTAAAGATTGTTTCAGTTTTCCAAAAAGTATATTTGAGGTCTCACTAATTCTTTTCTCCCTTCCCCTATCTCTGGTGGGATAGGGAAGGTATTATTGTTACCTGGACCTTGGCTAACCTCGGCCAAACCGGTGACAAAGAGTCAGTGTAATGACCTCAGAGGTGTCCAGGGAAGCAGTAATCATTTCCTGCACATAAACCCGCATGAAAAAATAATAGCCTGTACTACCTTTGTGCTGGTTGCTGTCAGCAATGAAGGGTTGTGAGAGAGTTCAAAACTCAGTCAGGCTCCCCTGGAAGATGGTCTTAACACTGACAAGACGGTCAAACAAAACAAAACAAAAAAACCAAAACAAACCAAACCCAATGTATTTGCCTTTCTCATATTGCTGTATTCCTTAAATATCCATACATTTGGTAAGCACCCTGACAAGAAACAAGAACACTGACACTTGGGTTATTATTTAGGGAATATATAAACTGATTTAATGGCATTTTAGGAAAAGAGCAGCAACCTTCTGGGTTGTACATGCTGGCCAGGATTCAGGAATTAATGGAGAACCCAACTTGGATCTCTCCTATATGAGGTGATGGTCTGGGAAAACTCAGGGGTTCAAGACCAGGGTGTTCACTGAAAGCAAGTGTTATGCAGAACTGCTTACTGCAGCACTGACTTTAACAGTGACTTGACAGGATTAGATGATACCGTTAGCCAACACTAGGAATATAGGGTCATACTGGAATAAAAGCACATCTTACTCTGATTCAAATGTTATAAGTAGTTCAGAAAAGCCAAATGAATTATTAAAAAAAAATTCTTTAAAATTCATAGCTTCCTTCAAAAAATTGATCATTCCCATCCCATTAAACTACTCAAACATATGTATAAAATAAAATAAAAATATCCATTGTTAACACAAGTCCCACAGAATACTTGGTCATCTACAATTTCAAGACCAAAATACATTCTAGATAATACAGATTTTTCATACAACACCCAATTAAATTTCAAACTAGGAACTGTTCTACTTTTCCTGGAATAAATTACACTGTCTACCTTTTACAACCCCCACATCTGATTACAGTTCATTTCCCTGGAGAACAAAAACTGTTAAATCATCTTAATGTTTCATTGGGAATTAGTTATAATACCACCTGAATGTGAACATTTAATTTATTTGATTTTTTTCATCTGATTGATTTGTCTTTGCCATGCTTTGCTAAGCCATCAACTGATCTTGTTTCACAGCATGTTCTTATCTTTAGTCGTACTCGTTAGGTCCAGATTTTGTACATCCTGCTGCATACTAATTGGTTATTGCTCTTTCTTCTTAATTTGTACCATCTTCTGTGTCAATAACAACATTAATAACAGCAAAGCCCTGCTTTGAGAAAGAGGTTGGACTACAGGACCTCCGGAAGCCCTCCTAAGCTAATTTTTCCTTGATTCTCTGAGTTAACACTAATAGGGCTTAAAACACTATACAAACATCACTCACTAATTCATGCTCACATAAATATAATGCAGCTAATTAAATGCCAGCTGTATCTAGGTAGATAAAAGCATTAGGAAACACTAAACCATGCACTGACCTCTGGATTACACATGGACCATAGACTTTCTCTGCAGACTAAATACCGTATAACAATTTAGTATATGACCATATCACTGTGTAAGACTATTCATACGTTTTCTAGAAATGCTAGTATGGTGAAATCCTAACAATTCAATGAATCAAAGAATAGCATTCATGAAGACTGATGAAACTGTAGAAGGTTATTCTGCTCAAGGGAAAAAAAGCACATCAGAAGCATAAAAAAAAAGGAAATAAAAAAACAATTAAAAATGAAAGAGGAGAGAGGAGGGAAGGGAAGATGTCAGCCTTAAAGAATTTTAAAAGTCAGAAAAAAATTACTGAACACTAATACTAAAATTCAAAAAGGTCAGCTAAAGACGAGTTCAAAAGTTTTTAGGGTCTGGACAATGTGGCTCCCCACAGATTAAGTAAATTGCAATACACAGCAAAAGAGAGCTGCAAGAGTAGCTTTAACCCACTTTTTCACACACTAACACTAAAACCTTTTAAAGACTTCAAGTCACCACGTAAAAGCAGGAACACAGATGGCATTTCACAGCCTTGTGTGCAAGAAATATTTCTGCAGCTAAACCCCAGATTGCTTCATATTCAGCCCAACTCAAAACATGACTCAGGTGCAGAACTACAGAGTAAATGACCTTGCACAAAATGAGAGGCTTCAATTCTGGAGCTCTGCTGCTTTGCCATATTTACAGCAAGTGATGGAAACTAGAGGTGTTACTGAAAGGAAAGCATAATACTGGATACAGTAAGGAAAGCATAACACTGGATACTGTAAGAAAGCCTTACACTTCACAGAACAGACTGATCATGTGCTTACAAACACCTACAAATGAAATGCTTTATATTAGCTACGGTTGTCTTCTTCAGCCTATTATTTTTTTCATCTATTCTCCAAAAGTCCTGGTTTGAGCTACAAAAGAACCTATTACCTGCTCAGTGATTTTACATTTCAGCTCAGTCTTTTCTAACTAACTGCACTGTCTGAAGTTAACACCATATTTTTGCAGAGAGTGTCTGACTGCTTCCAGCAGTCAGATGATGTTTACAGTTACTACCAGGGACTGGTCTGCAGAATGGCTCTTGCTTATATTTGTTCCCACAGAACCAAAGGTCAATGCTAAATCTTGTGTACCGTGTTGCAGTGCTGTACAACAAAAGGGCTCACCTGAAATGAGGAGTGGACAGGACAGATGACCCAAACATGACATGTACTCGATTCCATGTACATCATATTCAGTATGAAGCTGATGAATCACAAAGGTTAAGCCCTTTTCTTCAATGGCTGGAGTCCAGGAAGGACTCTCTTCTTCTGCCTTTAATCGATTCAAAGATTCCTGAATTCAGTTCCTCATTCCAGTTCCTGTCCCCTGCTGAGTCCAGTCTGGACTCTGGAGGAGTTCGATATTGGGTTTGTATATTTTTGTATATAGCCCACTATTTTCTTATTAATATTATTACCTTTGTTTGTTTGTTTATTGATGCTGTTTTATTAGAACTGTTTTAGTTTTTTTGCAACCTGTAAGTTTTTCTCTTTTATTGCCTCTCCTTTCCCCTTCTGGGAAAGTAGAGGGTTTAAGAAAGAACATCTGTCGTTCATTTGGTGTCCAGCCTAGCCTTAACCTGTGACACCAAAACAGAGCATGTCGAGAATGGGTATGTTGAGAGGCAAGGGAACGTGATCCAGCCCACTGCAGATTGCATTGGCCAGATCAGAAATGCTCTCATTTGCAGAGCCAGGGGTAGGACAGGAACAGGTGAGGTATTGCCTGTCAGATCACTTAAATTAGAGGAAAATCTCTGAAAATCCCCAAACGGTGCAATGCATAGATTATTTCCTGCTGGGGACATACTCCACTCTGAAACTATCTCCAAGTAAGTCACTGTGGTATTATGTCTCTGAGTAGAGCAGCACTTCAGGATATCTGAGGAAAGCAAAACTATGTATTAATCTCCTAATCAACTAATAGTAATTGTATACACTTCCCAGAATGAGGATTGCAGAGAGTCTGCTTTGCCCCATATACAAATTGAACATTAAAGCCAATTTGGTACTTATAATATTTACCTCTTAGGCATATTTATGATGAGGGGTTCCTCTGGTCATTTATTTCATCTAACATATGAGTAAGCCGTAGATCAGCAGAACCACAGAGGATATGCCTATAAGCAAATTGTCTTTCATTTTAACTTCTTCTTGAGAACACTACTCACAGATTTTGGCAATTTAGCTATCTTGAGTCTAAATATTAAAACTTATTAAAATGTTATGAGTGCTCCATTCTAGGGTTCTTGATATGACTTTCAATTTTCAAAGCCTACTTCCAACTTCAATAAATCATTTGAAAACATCATATTCAGTCATTAATTTTGATTTGTACCACTTAAAAATCTCAGTGTGACCCACACGTTTCAAAGTGGCATGTCAAAACATTCGCTACAAAACTGCAATCTCTAATTGGGCAACAAAGTGCTTGCTAAAAAATCACTACTTCAAATGCTAATTTGATAATGAGTTCAGCTTTTGGAGTTGCTTTTATTTACCGATAAACAATTACACTGCATTCACTGCAAGTGTTATCACTCATGCATTTGGTATTAGTTGGAAATATCCTGAAAAATGAAATTTTCCATTAAACTGATGAATCACTACCTTTAGGGCTGAATTCTGATCTTTGATGTGGCATAAACTTAGCCTCCATGGGGAGACTTCAAGCACTGCTCTTTTGTGCAAATTTGCCTTCAAGGCAGTATTCTCTACATTAAGAACATCCTCATTTTTTAGGACACTGACAACTACAGTTATCACTCTTGCTATTATTATTTCATAACTCTGTTTCACAGGTAGCAGATAGCTTTGGGGCAGTCATATATTTCATTATCATGTATTTTTCATTGCAGCGTCGAATGTATATTCATTTGGGAGAAGAATTGCTCAAATTTGAATAAAGGAATATAAACCTGACACCTAGTTTTCTAATCAGAACACTGAAAAATAAAGGGGTTGGGGGGAACAAAAAAAGCATGAACCCCTGCTCCTTGTGGCAACAGATCATTACAATTTCAATAGGAAGCTCAAAGAAATGCCTTTTCTCCCTATGGGTTGGGCTCAACCTTACCTATAACGCCTTGAAATGGAGAGACCTGACAGGTCTTGGTAAAAGGCACATACTCCTCAGTGAATAATGCAAAACAGCCTTGGTACTGAAGCAGACAATGTCAGTCATGCCTCACTATCAGTCCCAATGCTCGTTTTTGAAAGAATGGCATCCAAATCACAGTTAGAAATTAAAACATTGCATTCCCATCATGAGAGAGGAAAGTGCATAGCAAAAACACTGGAGTATGCATTTTCCTAAAAGACATGGAAATCAAGGTACCATGAAATTACTAGAAATAAAAACAATAAATCCTCTTGTATAAGAAGGATGAACAAGAAATGTAAGACCAAAGAACATAAAAATGTGGTTTTCCTGCCTACCCCGGCTCCGCATATACTAAAGACACTTTCTGCTGTCTTAACAGGATTTTTCTGCATCTTCATTTCAGCTAGAAGTGTATATTTTAACCATAAACATTATATTTTACTCTGAAGTGCAGGAGATACAACTTCCCAAAGTGTAAATAATTTGTTACATAAACAAAAGAAAGGTATCGACTTTTTAAAGCCAGTTCATTTTCAAACATATGAACTCAAATGAAATTTTTTTCAATGTACGTTCCAAAGTATGTTATAGGATATCTAGAGTATAGTAACTTAAAAGAATAACATCTCCAAATATGTTGTATGTTTGAGAATCACAGGACAGAGGTTTGGAAAACTCTCAGGAACCAAAAAGGGCACCAACCAGAATGTATTTTCTGAAAATGGAAGTAGATTAGGACATCAATTAGAATCTATCAATTTTTTCCTCTTAAGTTCATAAAATTTAAAATATATTATAGACTTAATTATTAATCCCAAGTACTACATGCCAGTACCAGAAGATATAGGTTAATATTCAAGATATATTTTAATACAGTTGAAAAATATGACATTTATTACAGATTAGAATTCCTGTTCTAATGAAGCTTCTCTAAGGCTTTAAAAATGCTCCCTATATGGGTGTATCAATAGTCCAACTTTTGACAGTCTTTCATAACAGAAGATATATTTTATACCGACACAAACATTCTTTCCCTCTTATACCTTAGGTCAATCTAAGACCAAACGCCCCTGGCAAAATATCTCCCTTGTCTATATATCAAAAAAGGGCTAGAATAGGGCATTTGTCTGTATAGCTAATACCAATTACAGTGAGAAGGGAAAACAACAAAACAAAAAAACTTCAATAAAAGCCATGTCTCCTATTTCCAAGAATCAGAAAAAATGACACAGATGCAGCCTAAGTTGTCAAAGAATTCAAATTCAAAGCATTTCCATCAAAGACCAGTCAACTAATATTTCAGTCTATTTACAAATTTAGCCATTAGCCCTTATCACGACTCTGGAAGAATGTACAAAATGTCATCTGAATCAAGTGCTAAATGGTGTTCTCACATGCCTAATCCTACCACATACTATCAAGAGATGTCACATTAAACAGAAAATACCACAACTAAGTATGTAATTACTATATATACTAGTAATTATATATATATATACACTCTAT
>NW_010415770.1:23098-29453 GCF_000710305.1 Buceros rhinoceros silvestris | reverse complement strand
CAGTAGCTGACTGGAGGAGAGTGCACTTGAAACCAATCCAAGTAGGGCAAGTATAATAAACAAAGCACTAGAAGAATATAAAGCAATGTGATAAGAGAGGAAGCTGCGCAGTTGCAGTTGCATTTCAATAAAGGCTTGGTGTGCACACAAGCAGTTGTCGCGTTGTCCGTCCCAACCAATTGCGATAGTTGGTGACCCCACCACAGACAGTAACTGGATTCAGAAGCTGAATTCTGGAACTGGATTCAGGAATGTATAGCCTGGGACTGAAGGCAGAGCTGATAGAGTCCATCTCAGATGATGGCCACTGAAGAAGAGAGCTTGACCATTGTCATCCTTCAGTTTTATACTGAATATGACATATATGGGATGTAACACCTTCTTGGTCAGTTTAGGGTCACCTGTCCTGTCCAGTCCTCCCTGCAGGTGCAGCCTCTAACTTACTACCTAGCCCTGCCACCCCACCCCACCCCAGTCCCCCAACCTCGGCATGGAACACAGGATTTAGCAGTGACTGGGAGCAAAAGTATCAGCAAGAGCCTTTCTGCTTCCCAGTCCCTGGTAATAACTGTAAACCTCAAGTGTTATCACTACTAGAAGCACACACCGTCTGCAAAAATACGCCATTAACTTCAGAAAGTGCAGTTAGTTAGAAGAGACTGAGATGAAAAGTGAAATCACTGAACAGAATTTGTTCTGTTTTAACTCAAACCAGGACGTAGGAAAAGGTATCTGATTCAACAGGTAGTGTTTCAATTTTCAATTTCACTTTCCAAAAATATCTTGGGGAAATCTAGCAACCTTCCAACCACATGAGTAAAATTCTGGGAAAGTATAAAGGGCTGTCAAGACACCTACAATTTACTCTGTATGCCATATCATTGGCTGAATTTAGAGGTACCAGTTATGGGGATGGTTTTTTATGCATATATAGAGTTGTATGCAATTTTATTCCACATATGCAGGAGCAAACTTAGAGGTATTGGTGTCTGGTGAGTCCAAGGAATAATTTAAAGGCCTAATCTTAAACTATACCTAAACTGAAAGCTTTAACAGGTTTCAAAGGTATTCAGAGTTACTGTGAGCCTGGTATCCTCACATCACTGTAGAGGCTTACAGTAATATAAGCACCATCACACTAGATTTTGACCCAAAGATTTGCATGGTACATATTTTACATGCCATGTTCTTTACTGGTATTGTGATTGCTTTTTGTTTTTCTCCAACATGAAAAAGCAAATAAATTAGACTTTCAGCATTCTGCTTAATGCATCTAGTTTGGAATAGCACAGGACTTCGTTTTGTAGGTCCTCATGCTGTGTACCAGAAACATCCTACAAAATTTTGAGGCCAGTTTTTGATTTTTTTTTAATTTGCTTGTTCTTCCACTGAGTTCTCATTTGTGAAAAGTAACTACATATAGCTTCAGATGCGAACTCCATTTCCTCAGTGATGGAGCCACTGTCTTTGCTTCTTAATACTAAAACAAAAAGAAATGATGCAAGATGGCAATTTTAAAACAAACATATAGTCAGGCAGATTTTGCTGTCTCCAGCCCAGCTCTGAGAATCTCCAGCATGTGCCATCAGGCCTGGTGATTTAACAATTCTGACAAACCTGCTTGTAAGCGTATTCAACACGATAGCAATCAGTTCAAGCCAATGTCGTGATTGGTTGAACATATCTCGGCATTTTTTTTTCATTTAAGAAAAGGAATGCTTAGAATGAAAGCGCTTTGTGTGTGCATATGCACACGTGTGCATGTATGAGAAAGAGAGAAAGAAGGTGAGCTGCTATGCAAGGATATTTAATGGAGTAAATGCATTGCTTATGCATATCACATATCCTCCCTTTAAATTGCAAATCCTAAAATCAGAGATCTGGGTGGGATTAAGCTGGAAAAAGAACAGATGGGACTGTTGATGTGACTGCCAGAGGCTTGGGCAGAAGGCAACGAAAAATAATTCTATTTTTACCCTAAATTGAGAAAGCTAAACTGGTGATCAGTGGTAGGTTTTGGGCAGATGGGATGACTTGGAGAAAATGGTTGGCAGACTTAGTCGCAAGATAATGAGAGTAAGATAAAGATTTTTTTAAGGTGCATCAGGGGATCTTGAACTTCAGACCATGTAGCTGTGCATGGTTTTACAAGGACACTAGTACACAGAGGAGAACTTTTCCTCACAATATGTGAGAATCATTCCAGTTCCGTTTATTACGTAGCACTTGTAATGTCCTGAATACACAGTAGCAAATGTGTATGTTTGAATTCAGAATTGCAAATGTTTTTGTAATTAAGTTGGTCTTAGTATTTCTACTACTGTTAGCAGCATACTAAACTAATGTTTTTTCCTTTCCTTCATTTCATGTTTCTCTTAAGTGTTCTGTTGGCTATTCCACTTCACCCAGGTACTCACTGTCTCCTTTTCTTTTCTATGAAATGCTGTTAATTAATAAATACTTGAATAAGGCCAATGTCTTACTGTGTTGGAAGAGAAGAATGGTAAAGTCAAAATACTTCTTCTCAAAGATAAACAAAAAATTAATAGCATGTACTACAATAATAATAGCAGATGTAATGCTGCAGCACTGACATTTTACCATCCATCCTGAAAAACACATCACTAACTTCAGTGTGATGTGCAAAAATAAATCTAAAAGAATGGATATTCTACTGAGGATTTTTCCAGAACTTTTTTTAATTTCTGTGTCAGTTGTTCAGATTAAAGATCATTGTAGGGATAATTTATTTTGCCTTATTTTTGTTTCTCTGATTTGATCAAATGTATATTTCATAAACAAGGAAAAAGACTTCAAGTTATAGCACATATTTAAATATGAAAGACTGAAAGGATGATTAAATCTCAGCTATTCACATTTCATTATTTGTTTTTCAAGGAATCTGTTACTTGTTGAGCAATGATAGCAACAAAAGAGTTGGAGTTGTAATATAATTCATGGTACAATCAGTACAGTTTGCCATGTTTGAATGTCACCCTACCATTAAAAATTGAGAAAAGGCAGTATCTTTCAGACTTACTCTACCACATTTGAAAGGCAAGTCGGCATATCTTAATGAATGAATGGAATAGCCTTTCATTAGAATAATGTTGAAATTTTAAAGTATTTGATGGAAAAAAGAAAATTTGGATCAGATAGCCTCACCGATAAAATGGTGCTCACTAAGAAGGACTGTATCATCAAAGAAACTCTGAATGTCATGTGTTAAGTGTTCCTAGCCCTGCAGGGCAGGAGAAGATTAAAAGGCTTCTGGTGTGGGACTTGGGCAACCTTTTATGGTGAAATGATCCTGATCAAATGGTTGGGTATATGCCATAGTACACACTACTTTTATACACATCTGTTCATACAGTTTCTTCTGTCTGTTAAACTATTCTTCTGGTCTTCATCATTCAACTGCAGGTCTCCTTCAAAAGACAGATCCTGAATGTGAATACTCTCATCAACCCAGCAGCAGCCACAGACTTAGTTGTGACTACATCATCCTGTATGTTACTATCTAAACCCAAGATTTAAGTAAGAGTAATGTCGCAGAGGCTGGGTATAACATACATTTCAGCACCTATCTCCATGTTAAATCAAGAAATGTGTGGAAAACAAGTCATTAAGATAACCACATCTGATTTTTACTGTCAGTTTAAGAGTGTGGCAGTTTTAAGAAGCTGGCTACAAGCTGACATCCTTGAATAACCAGCTGAGACATCATCTACTATGTTTCAGGTACTGTCTAAAAGTTATTTACGCCTGAGAACTTCGTAGGATTTGTTTAATACTGGTGCTGCTGGAGTTCAATGCCAAAACTTTGTCAGCTAGTGTGACAATTTAATAAAGATAAAGAGGAATTTAAAGGTCTGTACTGCAAAGACACATCCTATTTGGGAAAAATAGTGAATGGATACCTTACTTGGCTAGGAAACAGAAAAGATGAATCACATCTCACTCTTGGAGGATGTCACAATGGCATCTTGGCAAACTCTCTTTGAAGGACGTCCTCATAAAGCAAACCTTTTATTCTGATGTTCAAAGCAACAGAAAACATGTGGAATAGTGGCAAGAAATTTGAAATTTGGTTTCTAAAGACAGGAGATTTAGATCCATGAAAAGTTATCTAAATAAGTGATGATTACCTGAATTTTTCAGCAGAAGTAATCAACAGAGGTCTATCTTTTGTCTGACTTTGTGGGAAAGAATGAAAAAAGTAACCAAGCAAATCAACCATAATGAGAAGAAAACAAAGGATTTTAGCATACTGTATCCTTTTGCAGTAGTGAGGTGATACTTTTGTTATCATTTCGTTTCACACAGTTTGAGCCATATGGGCTGCTTCTTCATGTCATACCATACACGCAGCCTCAGTCTCTCAAACTTCAAGTTTCTTTTTTTTCTTCCTGAGTTTCTGAAAAAAAAAGTCACTTGAAAAATTGTTCTATATCCTTATCATTAACCAACCCCTCTCACCATTTCACTCTGACAGAGCCCTGTACTTTCATGCAGTTCTTACTTGCAATGGAAGCTCTTGGGACTGTCAGAACAAATACTTGCTTCACTGCTGCGTTCAGGCACTGCTTATGTGCATCTGTACTGCACCAGCCACCAATGTTTAAGTCGGCATCCTAGCAAGGGTCTTACAGGTCTGTAAAAGTTGACAGAAGGATGTAGAGTTGAGATTACCTGATTGTTTGCTCTCTTAATATCCGTTAATAGTTCTTGTTAATTTAAGACTGGCCTTTCTGTAGTGTTGGTAACTCCATGCATATTAGTGAGAAATACAGTTTAACTTTGGATCCCAAATCTTTTCCCCACTGTTCGTCTGAGTAGGAGAGTAATTTCCTTTCTTCAACCACAAAACAGTTTGGGAGCCACACAAGTGAGCTAAACCTACAGAAGACCACAATACATAGAAATTGTCTTCACATTATCTTTTAGATAAACATTTATGTGCTCTTAAGAAGTATGTTTCCTCAAATTTCTACTGCATTCACATATGAAAAATTCATCAGGAAAACAATGAGATATTAACAGAATCATCTACCATGGGGCCTCTTGAAACTCATACTTCAGTTTCAATGGGCATGTTGTTCGTGAGCCATGCAGGCACTTGACAATATTGGGGTTTGGTCAAATGGAATTCAGTTCTCTGCCTGACACCTTATATGAAACTATTCATAGAACACACAATAGTTTTATTCTACAGTAATAAATTGCTTATCTTCATACCTATTGATTTTTTATTAGACCTTACATTTATTTAGACCTTTTGAAAGTGCAGTAACACCTGATAATAGAAATGAATGAGAGAGATTGCAAGCCACAGACAAAATCTACACATCTGCAATGCTCCTAATGCCACATCATTTTCATGTGGAGCATTTTCATGTAAAAATATTCATCGTATTGTTACTATACATGTGTAATCATCTTATTATGTAAGTGTCAAAGAAATAAATAATACGAATGTCCTATTCATCATGAATGGACTTTGTTCACAAAAAAAAAAAATCATAGTAAAATGTTGTACTAAGGTAGCTACTACAAAAGCACCTTATCGACAAAGCTTTTATCAGACTCAACCCACCTGTAACTACATTACACTCTTCATAAACTGTAATTCCCAGTCCAAAAGTATTTATAAGAAAGGAACATCACCAGCTTATGAATGGCCTTCCACATTCAGTACTTTATCTGCTGCTGAAATAAACCCATCTAGCTTGCAGTGAACATCACATACGCTGTGCTTTCGGCATGATGCTGAAAAACGAATGCTTTCAGTCTTATTATACATTTTGTCTTGTGTCCTTACTTAGCTTACTATCAGAAAAATGTAGCTAATTTTTTTGCTAGTGATAATTTCTAATATCAGCTGTTCAATCCTTTTGGTAGTAAAATGTCTTGAGTTGTGTGTGTATTAGCCATAATGAAGTAAATATCAAGAGCACTTGTCATTACATTTGCACTTCGAGATGGGACTGACATTCTCCCTTAGAATTTTGATAAGCTGGAATTGACATGAGCTTTAAGAGAGGTCACAGATATCTGTTCTCACTTTATGAAAAAAACCCAAAAACCTCTTGATATCTTTTTCATGTTCCTTTGTAAATGCTTGTGATAGGTTGGCACAGCTCTCCTTTTCAGGAGAGTTTGCTTTAAACTAACTTATAGCATTTGTATTCCCTGCCACGTGACTTTAAGCAGCATCCTCATAGGTTGAAAGTTTTCACGCCACTTTCGCTTTAAAAGTCACGCGACTGCACTGTGAGCACCATTCTTCCCTCACTCTTGGCCACCGCGGAGCCAGATGTGCCTGCCTGCCTGCCTGCTTGCTTCTCACAGAGGC
>NW_010415770.1:0-22634 GCF_000710305.1 Buceros rhinoceros silvestris | reverse complement strand
CCGCCACGAGTGACTAGCCTGGGAACCGTGTGCCACGGGGGACGGAGCCCCCCTCGTCACTTCTAGGAAGCTGCACTTTCACCACCGCCGTGCTGGGAAAAAGCCGTGCCACGTGCCCGCCGCTGCTTGCTGCTTGTCCAGACCTGGTCTGTCTCTGCTTACCTGCTGCCGCCAGCCAGAGCCGTCCGCCCACTGAGCCGCGCACTGCTGGGACCAGACCCCGGCATGTCCGAGGAGCCGTTTTCCTGCTTGCTACCGCTTTTTGCTGCTGGGTTTGTTTGGCCTTTGCTTTGCCTCATTCCACGATAAAGACTGGTAGGACTTTGTGCTAATTGTAATTCCCAGGTTTCCGTGTTCCAGTCACGCAGCAGACCACGTGGCCACCGCCATCTTTACCCTGCTGCAGTTGTACTTTCCGTCCCACGGTTTTAACCGTTGCCTTTCCATTTCCTAAATCCCTCAATACCTCATTGGTTTCGTTTTCTATTTAACATTTCTCTGTTTGTTGTGTTATTAAAGTTTGTTTCAGTTTTCCAAAAAAGCATATTAGAGGTCTCACGAGTTCTTTTTTCTCCCTTCCCCTATTTCTGATGGAATAGGGGAAGGTATTACCGTTACCGGACCTTGGCTCAACCTTGTACAAACCGGTGAAGATGTTTATAATTCATATCAGTTGAGATTGTGCCACATTGTCCTGGTCATATATAAGGACAACATTAGACTCAGTTGTTTATAAACATACAGAAGAGACTTGTTGTCCAGTCCATTTCCAGTCTAATCCTGGAATACATTGGATGCATTCTCTGTTTGTACTCACATGGCCCTTACTCCATGAACAGAAACTATCGAATAATTTTCAGGAGGAAGAAAATTCCTGAATTTTTCTATAATGCATAGTTTTAATACATGTGACTCAGAGTGACAGTTTGTGCAGTGAAAAGCACAAAGTAATGGGATCTGCTAGTTTCATTTCATTCTGCTCAGTATTTGTGTTCAGTCTTCTCATAATTGCTTTCTTGGTCCCATCTTTCCAGGAAAATTGACAAGCTCTCTGCAAAATTTTGTTGTTGATTTTTCAATCTTTTTTTTTTTTTCTTCTTTTTTTTCTCCCAGCTATATAAAGGCTACCATTAAAGGAACTCACAGGTTGGAGTCACGTCACCTAACTTTTGCCAGACTACAGTTTTGCACATGATAGCTACTTTGCCAGGCTCCCTCACCAGTCAGTAGATGCAAATAAGGTTACTTCAGGACATGAATCCTCATATTCTAAAATGGATTTCTGAAGTTACTTTTCCCTTTACTGCATGAACATTTTTGAAGAATGGTTTAGACCAGACAGTAGTTTTTAGCTGTCTGCAGGTGAGTGGGATAAATCCCACCTTGTGAGCTTAATTGAGGTTGCAGAAAATGCAAGCACTGAAGTATATAAGATCTTAAACAGCATTACTAATGTACTGTGTTGATCCGAGTCATGCTATCCTGACCACAACTAATGACTCGATGCTGACTTGTCCTCCCATCACCTAAATGAGTTATAGATAAACTGGTTAACTTGCATTTCTGAGAAACTGCTTCATACATTTCATGTATCAATTTCACTGTCTTCTGAAAATAAAATCTGGACTGAGTGTTATGGTTCTGTCTTACACATGCAAACTTTTTGGTCATACAACATCATTGAGCTCTAAATACTGCTAAATTAATCAGAACATAAAATTGAATAAATATTGGCTCATGAAGGGACAGATGTTGCTTTGCCAGATAATGTCCTTCATAAAGAGATGAATTAGTGGATGTTTATTCCTTCCGAAGTCATTCTTATGTTCTTTATCTTTCTTGCAGGTACCATTAATTTTAATTAAAAGAATTGTAAAGGCAAAAAGAAAGATGAAGGCCACAACTGTAATGCTCTGTCACTGTCACCTAAGCTGATCTATAGATCCAGTTAGGTATGCCCATTGGCCAAAAGAAATTAGCAATAATTTTGGTTAGATATATTTTTTATTTGCAGAGAAAAATAATTCAGAAAATATAGATAGATAGATAATGGTCTAGAGCCAGCCCTTGCAATTTAGCAGGAAGTACCATTCAGAGTCTTGAAGCAGAACAGATTTATCAAAGTCCACACCTAATGACAGAAGAGGATTTGAATTCATACTCTGTCTCAACCTGCTCAGTGCTTGTCAAAGATATGCCAAGCAGTTGAGAATGGCTGGGAATCATTAACTGGGTTTCTGTTCAAAAAATACAACAGATTATACTGTCGTTATTACTGATTTTGAAAGTCTGGGATTGAACAGCATGCTTTAAAATAAGAAAATAAAAAAGACCAAACACAGCACATTCTGGGCAAGAACTACTTAACATAAAATGAGAAACTCAGCTAACAAAAAAGTTTGCAAAGAGATGGATTTATTTTACAGATTAGCTCAGATCCTCAGCTGCAAAGCACTCTGAAGTCGTCAGAAGTTTATCCATTGTCCCAGTTTAAGCATCTGATCCAATCTTCCCTTGGAGAGCACAGGGAGAATGCAGACACTGTTGCTGAGCTCAGCAGCAGTTTTGTAAATCTAAGCACCATACCAGTGGAGCCTCTCAGAAAGTTGCATGAGCACAATTAACAGATTGGGCTTGGAAATCACACTGTCTCTGTGATAAGTGCCCCTTCACAGGGTACAAGCTGTTCCCCATCTCCAAACCGCTTTGCTGCTTTTTCCTTTGCAGAGGGAGAATCCTCCACAGTACGACTTAGTGGCAAAGTACCACTGCCAAGTGCACACAGCTATTTAATGTCTCGCTGCTGAGATTTGGGATTTCTTGATGTTCATCTCAAATGTAAAATATATCTGAATCCTAATCTCTGAGAGGTTAAAGATTTCAGCAAGGGAAAAAATGGTATTTTGTCATCCTGTCATCTGAAATTGTTTTATGTTTCACACTACAAAGTAAAAATATAAAAGGATCATCACCTCGGTGATAAACTGCCAGTTTCCAGACAAACATTTTAACTGATTTACACCTGTTTTCCTCTAGGAAAAGCTACATTTTATGTGATGCACTCTTTCTCCACTGATAAATGACAATGATGCAAGTATCTTCATCTTGGTGTGAACTGACCCAGATTGTAGAAGACTAAGTTTTAACATTACTTTGTAACCAAACAACTTCTAGAAACTAAATTGCTTAGTGTCTAGTTTCAAAACTTTAACAAGATTCAGCTGGTAGCAGAGTAACATCCTTAATTTAAATAAGTGAATAATTATGTCCTTAAACTACAGGAAAAAGATAAAAAACATTTTCTTTGTGGCATATCAATATTTGATTTAATGCCAAATAAGAGTCAGAAAGCATAGCTCAGTCACCTTTTTTTTTTATTTCAGTCTTATAATTTTTATGAACATCTCAAAGAGCTTTCCAAAACGTGAAACTGGGAAAAAGGGAGTTAAATAAGTCCATGCATAGATTTTCAATAAATTTATTTACTTTGTACATCTTAGGAAAGATACATAATGATGAAAATACACATTTGAGTTTGGAGGTCATCTATCTTCTCAATGAAGAGTGATACTTCTGCAAAGCACTGCAAGATTCTTTTTCCAATGTGTCAGGACACTGAAACTGAAGAGTCAAAAGTAAAACATCTGCAGATACACAGCACTGTGCTCCCTGTAACTTTCTTAAAGCTCCCCTTTCCAAGATGAATACTATAACCACTGGGAATGCTTAAGATGCCAGTGCTTTCCTCTGTACTGCATCATGGTTTACGGGTGCGCTCCATCCTTCTGCCTCTTTTTCTAAGTTTTGGTGGTGATGCAGAGATCACCGATATAAAACTCAAAAGCCAATGTGAATATGAAGCAGGTATTCTTTATTCGCAGATCTGGACGCATGGGAGGTATCTCCTGCCTATGGGTGCATGCTTACAAAGAGCTCTATTGCTTTATTTATGCTATTAACTACTACATATGCATTATCTTTCTAGGAATTAATATGAATATTATAATCATTCTAAGAACTAATAAGAATATTGTAATCACTTCCCCAAATTCATTTACATAGCCTGTCCCCTCCTTGGGCATGCGCAGTGTCATCTGGTGATCATGAGTTGGGGTCTTTTGGAGGAAGGCTTGAATTCTTCTTCTCAGTTGTACTTCCCCACCCCCCCAGCTCCACCCCCCCATCCTGACACATGCCCTCTTGCATTTTCCTAACATTGCACAGTCCTTGTTATGTGTTTTGTCTTCATTATCTTCCTTAGGACTCTTCTTCCCTGAGTAGCGACTGCTTGTTTTACTCAGTCCATCCTGCTTTCCAGGGACGAGGCCTTCATGCATGACTAACTGGCTCCTGCCTTCACATTGTTTATAATTAACTGGTTCCTACTATCAGTGGAAATGTATGTCTTATTAAGCAGATGGTCCGGAACTAGAGTACTGAGTATTACGATAATGCAAATAAATAAACATGATGATCACACATGATCTGTTCATATATATGTTTCAAGATATTATATACACATTATGAGAAATGGTCTTCATTTATAGGCGTTTGGTATTACTAAGCCTGACTTAACTGTAGAGTAACTAAGCCAGTATTCTGCAATTTGAAATAGAAATGTACCAGGCATACTCATAACCCATTAAGTGAAATATATTAATATTAAGTGAAAGCATGGTAAAACATTATAGTGGTGTTGTAATAGTTTTCGGCTTGAAATATTGTATGCCCAGGGAAATCAGTTAATATGAGTACATGACATCCAGTCAAGGTGTGTACTTTTTATTTCCATAGTAGAGTGAAAACTCCTCTTTTGGGGGGCAATTTAAGGGATTTGATCCTAAATTGGATTTAACTAATTATAAGGAAACTATAATTTTTAAAAAATTTTGTTTTTCCAGAAGACATCAGAACAGGAAAGAATTTAGGGAACTAAAGGTGTGTCTTGCATTAAATTATTCTCAAATAATTCAAGCATCTTGCCTAGGGATTATCTGTATTGGGAGCATCCCATATATGTAAGCAGCAAATTCCTAGAGAATTCTTAGTAGAGCTGAATTAAGAAGTCAGGAAACAGTCAGGCCAGAATTCAGAGTGAACAAAATTCTTGGAATTTTCAGCTTGCTCACTCATAGGGAGAAAGAACCAGAGATTTCATTTTAAAGCATTTGAGAGCTGTTGCTTGTCTACTTGAGCATCCTCAGGCTACTGAGTGTCAAGGATGTGTTTTCTTAATGAAATTCAGCACGGCAAAGTTTAAATGCTTGCTACTACTTCAGTATTCCTTAAGGACTGGAATTTGATAGCTTGGGGGTGGGTAATGAAACTCTATGTGACTTTTAGATTTTGTTATTAGTAGTATATGACTTGTCCCACTATGTAGTCAATCAGAAAATGTAGTTCCTCTGAAGTGAAAGGTTAAAAGATTAGGGCTAGCTTTGGAATGCTGAACATTTTTGCCTTTTTGTCTGTAACCTGTAGAAACTACTACTAACACTAATATTAATAATACATTATTATTATTTTAAGGTCTAGTTCAATGTGACATGACTTTTATTATATGAACAAGAAATATACTCTGTATAGTCTCTTACTGTTGGAAGGAGAAAAAGGTTTAGAAGATAGAGTTTTCAATAACTTTTTCTTTTATACCACAAAATCAATACTTGTTTCATCCATTGGCAAAATTAACTTAAAACCACAGCATTAATAAACAAAAATTATTACAATCATAAGGAAGGCTTTGAAAATTACAGAAACATTTGCTGATTACAGGTCTGTCTTCTTTTGTGACACAGCTACAACACATTTATACTTTTAACACAGAGAAAAAAAAGAAGCACTTGTATAAAAATATGTGTACAGTTATGATTATTTTTCTCCTTTTAACCAAAAAGACAGAAACGATTCACCTTATCAAGATGACACTGTTACTTTTTTAAAGGGCAGAACTGTGCTCTGCAATGCTATGTGGATGTGCAGACAAGTTCTTTTCATCTTCCTTGTGAGTTTAGGAGCATTAGTGGTTAAGCTCTCTTTGAGCTTAGTCTGTGCATTTGAGCCTCTGCTCACATATGTGCTTCAGGGAAGTTTCAGGATATGTTTTCTCCCTTCTCAAGGGCCCTGCTACTCATGTAGTTGACATTGCTCAGGGATGACACTGGGAAAATATTTTTGCTTTGTAGTCCTTCCTAGAAAGGCCTTAAGGTTGCATGTCTCAAAAGCAGCAGAAGTATGTATTGGTCTCTCCCTGCAACAGCAGCATAGTTGCTGTCATCTTTCACCAGAGTTACAAGGCTGTAATCTCCTTCTTGATTCACACTTATGGGGGGGCAGTATGGAAACACACATTTTACAGCCCATGTTCATTAAGCCTTTTTAAGTTTCATTGCATTGCACTCACATTAAAGAAAATATTTGAAATTAATGTTGAATGAAATATGATAAGGTGGTCTCTGATAGACTAAAAGTTTGTTCCTGTTGTCAAAGGCGGCAATGAGATATTGGTCAGTAATTTCAGCTGGTCATTTGTGGATTTTGTGAATTGATCCTTCTCAATCAATGCTTTCCTCATCAAAGACTTCTATAAAAGATAGAGAAGATTTACTCTACCACCACACTAATCAATGTCCCTTACTGTTAAAGAATTAATATATTTTTAACCACTTTGAGATTGCAAGGGCATAGAAGCCTGAATTTGTCTCCTCTAACATTTATGTCATGTTGGACAAGAGTATTACAACTAGCTGCTGATCAGGAATGTGAAGAAAATATCCAGATAATATTCAGTTCAGGGAAAATATACAGATGTAATTAGAATTATTGTGCTGTGTTAGTGACTGTAAGATTATAACCAGAAGTCTTCATCCTTGAAGGATAAGCAACATTCATTGGATAAACAGAAGTTCCAGGCAAAATGCAGAGGAGTAAGAGATACCACCTGTGAAGTGCATTTGGGTCAATTTTATGAATTTCTAAACTTGGAAAACTTCAGTGTAAAAATCACCATCCATTTGTGTTTATATTCTTTTAAAATAATTTTTTAGTGCTCTCTCATTCCTAACTTCCTCTAGCAAAACAAGAGGAAAACATACAAAATATGTATTGTAACCCTGACTATTTTGATAACTTTTAGCGTATTTTTGTAAAGAATTGTTTTCACAAAATGAGTAACTGATTCAGAAGTTCTCCAGGAAGAAGAAACTTGTTCATATATACTCTTTAAAGTATGAACGGGCTGGTTTCTATCTATATCTCTGACTTAGATGAAGAAGAAAGTTTCTTATCCACACATCCTTCTGATAGGATTTTTCTCTAGAGGTGAAATTTCAAGGTGGTCTGAATTTTGGGATTTGAAATGCCTTTTGTGGGTTAGACCACATTAACAGAGATATTCTTTTATATCTCACAAACACAGTTGTTCTGAGATGAACCACATCTTACCAGAACAATTCCAGTTCAATCTGCTTCTTCATGATGACACAAAATTCTTAATTTGTATCAGAAATCTTCTACACAGAATCAAAGCTTTTTAATCATGCTGTAACCTACATGCAAATTCTCTAGAAGAGCATTTCTTAGTAATAAGACAAATACAGTACAGAAAGAGTACATCTTCAAATGGCTCAAGGCGTGTCTTTCTCTATTGACACTAGTTGACAACCTTTAGGGCATTTCACTGACTAGAAGCAGAAGAAACTTACATTTTTATATGGAAACTCATTCATGTAAGTGCTCTGGATTTTTTTTTACAAAGTACAGATTTGTTGCAACTAAACTTAAGAGGTTGAGTGAACTCTTTTATGATGTGATTTGTCTTCCCTAAGTTTGTGTCCAGCTAAGTTGGCTTTCAGACTTGTATAATCACCTTTTGAGATAATTTACCTTGTCTATTCAGCACTAATTATGTCAGCCGCCTGATTTTTCAGACAGCTACAGGTGAGCAAGACAAGTCTCAATTGGAAAAAAAAATCACTTATCGTGAAACATTGTAAAATAAGGGAAGAGAAATGTCTTTTTTCTTCAGAGTCTTTTCCTTACCCGGTTCTTCCTCTCTTGGATACAGTAAGTGTTTGCTGAAGAATACAGGGAAGGAAGAAGTTTTTTTCTGTGTGACACCCTGTTTGTTCCCTCCATTAGTAAAAAATTAAAATATATTGATTAAACCCAGCATCAATCTAGAATATTTACAACCGTCTTAAAATTTTCTTATTTTAAACCGGTGAAATTCGTATCCATCTGTGGCAGCATTTGTTGAACAAACAACAATAAGCTGCATAAGATGTTCACATTCTATCTTTGGTTTAACTATAATTCAATGATACATGAAGCCACTCCATTCATTTCTTATATCGCTTATGTGATACAGCAATATTTAATCAATACATAATCATTAACAATGGTGTACCATGAATTGATTGGCAGTAAACTTAAAGAACAATTGTGAAATATAATTTATCCAGTTTTGGCAACACATTTATTGTCATCTAATAATATGTACATTAAAAAGAGTTAAATTACCAAATTTTTTTACATTCTTCAGTTCTCCCAAAAATATGTGGAGCAGCAATTTTGATTAGAAGTGCTTTGATTTATAAAACACATCAGAAATTTACCAATAAAGATGGAAGATTTATTATTGTCAATTATGCCACTAATAGTTTCTCCTTTACCCTTATTAACCTTGCTGTAGATGCCTCTACACATGTAATCATGCATTTCTTGCTTTATTTAAAGGAACTTCAGAAAATGTTACACTTCTATAATTACTGGGGATTTTAACTCTCTGTTACAGAAAAATCTGGATAAATTGCAAAGCACTGACACTCCAGTGCTTTAAACCGGGAAAGTGCTGAAACATTTTGTAACAGTGGATTGAAGTTAAATCAGCTATTGAAGTGAAGTTAAAATGCTGTCAAAAGAAAGCAAATATTTTTTGCCGACATTCACTGTACTTATTTAAGAACTGATTATTTTCTAGCATCTCAAACTTGGAAATTAAGCATTTGACTTTTCCAATGAATCAATTTCTTGGTTCATGCATTAATACGACACTAGATTAAGCATTTTCAATACAATTTTAAAAGAAGAAATTAATTTCATGTGGGGAGATGTGCACTCAGGTTTCTCCCACCTTTGCCTGTGGATCCTGATAGAGTAAAGATGTCATTACAGAGTTGGAACTCTGGAAGAATTTTGTGAATGTTTCTTCTGTGCTATATTGGGTCCCTTGCCTAGAAATGGGCAACTCATGTTTCAAGCCCACATCTTGTACTGAAACTGTGTCTGCTGACCTGTAGCTTTGCAGTTCTGGCCTGAGGGCTGTAAAAGAAAATAAATCCCACGGTAAGAGCCAATATGAAGCTGTTGAGATACACTTGATGTGTATCTTGTTTTGGGAACTGACTGAAAAATTCTCCCAGGGATGGTCTGCAGCAGACTGAGCTGTTTTGCTTTGCTAACCATGAACTGCTCCCAGTGTAGGATGAAAAAGGCAAGGTATCTCTACCTTAGCACAATTCCATCTCAGTACAAGGTTGCTAATAATTTCCCTTAAATTTAGGGGAGCGCTTTCTTCTCCTAAAACAGGTGCTTTCATTTTGTTGGCTGGATTAATCTCCTGCTTATAATGGGAGTGTAGGTACATATACTTTAAATGTCTAAAGTAAGATAAAATCAATCACACCCTGGATACCTGTGATGTAGACATCTACAGCAGGGCTAGTTTCTTGGTATTCCTTTATAGTTGACGGAGAGAATAGGCACTTTTATGTGCAATTCATTTGATCTATTTTAGACATGTACTTTAGGATGAGATGAATTGCACACTAGAAACTCTCATTTCTCTCTACTGAATTTAAAGGGAGTCTAGGGTGACTAGTTCAGGTGCAGACATCTGCATTTACATTTAATTAAATGAATCCCTCTGCAGTATGTCTGATGCTTCCAAGAAATGTTGGGTGGACTTAAACACATGCTTGTAATATTTTATAACAAAGAATATTAGATTTACTATGCATATGTAGACAATCTGTTTATCCATCAGCCCAGAGTTTCTTGTAACTGTTATTTTTACTCTATTTGTCCAGTGGAGAATTCTGACATATTTCTGCACGGTAAAGCAGAAAGTAGAAATATGGCAGTTCGAAGTTGAAAGAACAATTGCTTAATTGCATATTTTATTCCCAGTACATCTTAACTTATTCTCTGTTCCCATAATAAATTGTCATGGACTACATCAACAACATGAAACTCCTGCCAGGGCTGCGTGGGACGAACCTTGCTGGTCCCTTGTTGGGGGAAGGGAAAGGAAAAGAGAAACTCTGAGAAAACATAAGTTTCTTGTGCTTCCTTCTCTTTCCCCAGCTGTCCTTTGGGTACTGTAACATTCCCATCTAACTTCTAGAAATTAAATTGTCCTTTGAATGTATCTGTGTTGTAACCAAAAAAATCTGATTTCAAAATTGAGCAACGTATGTTAACAGTCATTACCTTAATTTTTTGAGCTAGTGAAAGCAGTGAATTTGTAGCAGCATGGATTTCACCTGTGGCCATGTCTGTCAACACACAGCTAAGAACCTGCCATACACCTTGCAGAAATGCTCACACCAGCGTAAGTCCATATTTATTGCCTCTGTGCGTTTGTCATACATCCATATCCAGTATTTTCAGACATTTAAGTGGAAGGTCTTTTGTTTTATTTTGGGAGCTCAAAGCTTCTAAGTGATATGTCTAAGTACTGATGAGAATTAAGACTAAAGTATTTGGAAATCAGAAAGGAGAATAAGAATTAATCATCTCAGAAACTTCCTTAATAGACTCAGAGCTTCAGCTTCAAAACAAGTCCATGTTCAGAAAGAAAAAAAAAAAGATTGTTCGTGAGAGAAAAGGAAGGAAACTGTCCTGGAAAGTGAAAAAGCTGAAGGATATTCTCATCATAAAAGTGATAATGCCGAAAATAAATTAGTCTTATCCCTGAAAAAGCTTAGTGGTTCAGAAGACCACTTGGGATTTTTTGTTTTGTTTTGTTTTGTTTCTGTTACTACTGTATCACTATATCCAAAATGCAGACTGGTATAACTAGAGAATGTGTTTTCCAAAAACTAATAAATGTTAGTCAGCACAGATTTAAATATTTTCAACAGCTGCTACAACTCTGATTAGAAAAAGGATTGCTCTTAACCAGTTATATGCTTTCAGTCAGTGTTTGACAAGGGTATGGCATATAAATATTTTTCTTTAATTAATAAAAATTATTTTGAAATATAATTTAGATAGTTGGAGGAATATCAGATCAACCAGCTTTGACACTGCAACTGTTTAAAATTTTCATGGCTATAATAGCATCTCTTTGTACTATAGCAGATTGAGTTCTCTGAGCTGAAGCAACAGCATCTCTGTCTAATTAGGGAGATAATTTTTATACTTCCAATCCCTGGTCAATATTTTCATTCACCTTTCCCTGTTCATGTTTTATTTACTGCCAGTCCACATAGTCATAACTTTTCTTTAGATGTTATACGTACTTTATAATTTCTGATTTTGTGGTGGTGAATAGAGTCAAAACCAGTTGGCATCCAGTAACAAGTGGTTTTTGCCAGGACTCAGGGCCGGTTCTCTTCAACATCTTGATCAATGATCTGAACAAGAGGATTGAGTGCACCCTCAGTAAGTTCACAAATAACACCAATTTAGGCAGGTGCGTCAATCTGCTTGAAGGTCAGGAGGCTCTACAGAGGGATCTGGACAGGCTGGACTGATGAACTGAGGCCAGTGGTATGAGGTTCAAGAAGGCCAAGTGCCGGGTCCTGCACTTGGGCCACAACAACCCCCTACAATGATACAGGTTTGGGGAAGAGTGGCTGGAAACCGCCCACCAGGTTTGACAGTGGCTGAATATGAGCCAGCAGTGTGCCCAGGCTGCCAGGAAAGCCAATGGCATCCTGGCTTGTATGCAAAAGAGTGTGGCCAGCAGGAGCAGGGAACCCACTGTCCTGGGTTCGTTTTTGGGCCCCTCACTACAAGAAGGACATTGAGGTGCTGGAGTGCGTCCAAAGAAGGACAGAGAAGGGCACAGAGTCTAGCACACTAGTCCTCTGAGGAATGGCTGAGGGAACTGGGTTGGTTTACTCTGGAGAAAAGGAGGCTGAGGGCAGATCTTCTCACCCTCTACAACTCCCTGAAAAGAGGTTGCAGTGAGGTGGGGGCTCAGTCTCTTCTCACTGGTAACAAGCTATAAGACAAGAGGAAATGGCCTCAAGTCATGCCAGGGGAGGTTTACGCCGGATAGCAGGGACAATTTCTTTACAGAAATGGTTGTAAAGTACTGGAGCAGGTTGCTCAGGTAAATGGTTGTGTTACCATCCCTGGAGGTATATATGAGATGTATAGATGTGGTGCTGAGGAACGGCCTCAAGTCATGCCAGGGGAGGTTTACGCCGGATAGCAGGGACAATTTCTTTACAGAAATGGTTGTAAAGTACTGGAGCAGGTTGCTCAGGTAAATGGTTGTGTTACCATCCCTGGAGGTATATATGAGATGTATAGATGTGGTGCTGAGGAACTAGCGGTGACTTGGCAGTGCTGGGTTAACAGTTGGACTTGAACTTAGAAGTCTCTTTCAACCAAAATGATTCTGTGATTCTGCGATTTTATTTACTCTTTAATACTCGCTCTTGCATCCCTGTCTCTTAAATAGTTCTATTACTTGAATTCTCAAAGGACTCTCTTGCAACAGTTCCTCAACAAAGAGTATCTCAGTGTTTCTCCTTTTATTAGAAAAAAAAAAAGAACCAACCACAAACACAAAACAAATTAACAAATAAATAGCACCAAAAAAAGAGGGACAACTCCCCGCCCCTCCAAAAAAAAAAACTCAACCAAAAACCTCCAAAACACAACACCCAAAAACCAAAAAAACACAAACCACAATAAAGTTCCTAAAATGACCACACCAATGAAACTGAGCAGAGTTGCCCTCTCTGAACCACGAACCATTCCTGCCCTGGCTTGTTTCACTGTCCTCTTCACAAGTCTTGCCAATTTCACTTCCCAGTGAAGGAACTCAAGGGGGAATTCAGAGCACCTCTTCAATCATAATTTTCTTAACCTGGGGTTAAGTTCTGGGAAGCTGTTTGAATTGCAATTTAAAAAGGAGAGGAATTATAGAAAGTATATCCCCCTAATCAGCACTTGTGGTAAAATATATGTTAATAAAAAATAGAATTCCCATTCCATTCATAATTTATAAAACAAAGAGATCAGAACTCAGACACAGTATAGTGTGGCGGAAGCAGACGTGTGGTTATAATCCTCTTTTTGATTACAACAATATATTTTTTTTTAAACCAGTGGAGCTCCTGATGATTTACATCAGTCTATGTAGCATGCAAATCAAGTCAGTTATACTTTAAGGAAAACCTTAAGCAGTACGGAGTATTTTAAGTGAAACATCTTACTTTTAGAGATTAATTATTTTGCAGCTTGAACCTCCTCTTTGTTAACATGTTGTTGTTACTTCAACAAAGCCAATAGTGACAACAAGGTGAAAGTGTCATAACAGATTGGAAAATCCTTGAAGTAAGATGGTCTGTCCATAATGAAGAAACTGGAGACATCTGTAGAAGGATTGATTTGTATAGCCCCAAACCTGTCTCTTCAATATTTTTCTTAGAACTTTACCTTGAAAGGACCCAAGACACTATCTGTTGGTCTACATGCACCACAGAACAGAAAATAAGCTCTGCTGCAGCATACTTTGGTGCCTCTTCCCTCACTCCATCACACTTACGTCACCAACTCCAACAGACGCAATGTAGTGAGGCATTAGAGCTATAGTAGATCAGCTTGTAGTAGGATGCAAGAGAACACTAAGTAAATGTCTTGGAAGGAAATGATCTTTTAAAAGAATATAGTGTAATTTCCAAAAATAAATGGAAGAAACATTTTGTTTATGAATAGCTGAGTATCTCCTTGGGACAGGATTCTCATCTTAATCATTTTGGTATTTGTGAGATGGAGCTGCCTCACAGTCTGCAATAGCTCACCTCCCACACTGTCTGAAGACTTCGTAGTCTTTTATTTACCCTGCAGCATTAGTATTCTCACTTTATTAATAGAGAAGCAGACAGCTATATTCAGGCCACCTACTGTAGGGGAGAAGAGTGATTCAAATTGTACTTTATGAGATGACAGTCTGACTCCATATTCCATTAATGAGAAGAAATAGTCATGATTTCTAAGCCAGGCGGAGTGCTTGCTATGGCTGTTTCATCCAAGCATTGTGATTACTTCTCTTCAGTTTCAATAAACAAATCCAGAGCACACATGCCTGCGGTGACTCAATCCCCCTTTGAATTTATATGCCATAGGAGGTGTTTAAGTGCATCTTTGGATCTCTGCTAGGCAATCTGACTATGGACCAGTGAGACTAATAATACCCTGATGCTTATAACAATTTACATAGCTGCTTGAGCCCATAAAACAATAATTAATACATTTGAGTTATTACATAATACATAAAGTTACATACATTAATATATTACATAATACATAAACTTACATAATACATACATTATGGAATAAATAAAATAATATATCTAATGGCTCAGCCATCTTCCTTAGTGTTTTTGAGCCAGAGGTACAAAAATGTGGCACCAATGTGAGGTAGAAATCAGGACCTTAACTTAGAACTCCCCCAAACATTAGATTTATGAAGTGTCTGTACAATGTGGATGTCTGCTTTTAAGGTGTTATTGAATATTCCACCAGAATAAGCTTCATGTAGCTGATAAAAATAGATCACTACATATAGGTTCTGCTGTGATTCAAACCTGTGATTCAGGCAAAATCAGATGGGGAAGCCATTGTGACAGTTGGGAAACTATCCTTATAATGGAAGTGCCTCCTCCTTGCAATAACAAAGAAATAATCACTGCTTTGTACCGTATCTCATTAACTGCATTTAAATGTTTTAACATTTTTCAAGTCTTTGGCTTTAGATGGTTACGATGTTTCACAAAGTTACAGAAGAACTGCAAGCGTTGGTAGATGGAGATAGATAGAAGTGAAAAACAAAACTGCAAAAAAGAATGGCAGAACAGGGTGTCATTACAATAAGCTGTAAGAATGGATGACTCTTAGTCTCACTCTTCTGGACTGACAAATGTACCGTCTGTCTATATGGCATTAATGAATGACAGTTTCCCACCATTTCGTGGATGCATGTGTCATCATTTGTCTAGATGACATCTTGATTTATAGGCATCATTGAAAAACATTAGAAAATCTTTCTACAGGTTTGATGGGAATTCTGAATAAGTGCAAGTAAGGAATAGATTTTTTTCTGAACAGTTCATTGGGATGTACTATTTCAGGCAATCAGGGGGACAATATGGTCCTTTGGTCAGGCTCCTCACTTAGAGGATGGGTGCCTTGGACTCAGTTTCCTGCTGTAACTGGAGCTCCTTTCTGACTCTGGGCAAATAATTTACTTTCTCAGACTCACTTCTCTCAGCTGTAAACAAAGAAGTGGTATTTTTTTCTCAGTAAATGAAATCTCATTGAATGTGGTGAGCTGTTTAGAGGATACATTAACTGGAATCACATACTTGATATATGTGTATTAGACTAGATTTTCAAAACATTTCTCTTAAAACTATCTGAGAAAATGTAAAGGGATTTAGAATTAATAGCTTGCAGAAAATACTTTAAATTGTTTCATTATGTACATTGAAAATGCAGAAAAGAAAGAAAAATGAATCCTACTCCAGAAAAGTAAATCTATATAGGAAAAAATCAAATGTCTGGAATGGTTGGAATATCACAAAGTGTCAGTACTGAGAACTGGTATGAAGGTATGTGTGTATGTGTATGTGCGTATACGTGTACTAAAAAATACACAGCTTTTCCCAGTCTGCCCAAACATGGAAATTTGCATGGCTCAAATTAGCAACATAGCACATTTTCCAAAGACTGAGCATTCATTTGCAGCTTAAAAGTAAAAAAAAAAATCAAGCAGATATTTGTTATAATTCTCCTATAACAGAGAATTATTATTTCCCCATAGAACTTGCTTTATTAATAATTCTAAGTATACCTGTCATTCTGTCCCTAACATTTTTTCATGTTTCCCCAACATATACAAGTCCTCTGATTGTTATGTATATGTTGCAGCAGTCAGCTTTCGTTGTTAGTCGGAGTTAGAGTTGTCCTTCTCCTAGGATGGCTGCCTGAAGGCTAGTGAGCCCATCCTGCCTGTGGTTGGTAAGAGAGTACTGTTAAAAACATAAACTTTGAAGTGCAGCAAGGCAGAAGGTGTTTAGGAATGCATAGTTCTTATTCCTTGTAGAGTCTGCTGCCCTATTAAACAGGAAAATAAGGCACAGTGACCAGACATTTTAGGTGGGCCAAGATAGTCCTAGAAAACAATTCTTTACCTTCATATCTGAAAAAAATGATAATCTACAGGATTTTATCCCAGATTTTGATTGGTATTTTTTCTGGCTCTCACACTCCAGTCACATTCCAAGCAACATACCTTTCCCCTGGACTAGAGCTGGAGAGCTGAAAACAGAATTCTTTTCCAGCTTCAGCTCTAGCATCAGCTTCTCTGACCAGGCAGGATGAGTGTTTATTGCATCACCCAGTCCTCCTTCATGTGACCCTCCTTCAAAAAAAAAAAAAACAAATTTGATTCAACTGCTGCAGGCTTTCTTAGAGGAGCCAGAGCAGTTTAGGATGAATAGGTGCAACCTATTCCAGAGTGATTACCTCTGGATTTTTCTTCAGAATAAAGCATCTCATTAAGAATTGTCTCCAGGCTGTTTGGGTTGTTTGCACAGTGCTTTGGAGGAATGCAAAGATTCAGCTGTGCTGCAAGAAACATTTCTGCCTTCCCAGGAGTGACCAGGCTTGACCCCATTTAGCTAGCCAGATCAACTTAGGTCACAGAGTGAGGTCAGCCTCTGTACGCTGTTCTCGGAGAGTTTGAAAATGACTGTGTGAAGGTGGTTAGTCATTACACTTCTCTCAGATCATCTCCCACATCTTTCTGCCAAGGTAAGGCAAGTCATATGTAAGAGCTCTTGTATATGTATATATATGAAAGATTGTTGTGCTTTTGGTGGACAGTCTTTTAGCTGGGATGAAAAAAACAGCAATAACATATAATAAAGTAATGAAGCAAGGTTGCCTATACTAACTTTCAGCAATAGTCCCTGAATCAGATGCTGTTGTCTGATTTTTCGCTTATGAGGTGAACCTGACCTAGAACATTGGAAAGGGCTCATGAATATGAATAGAAATTGTATGTCATAACTGATTAGTGATTGATGATTAGGTACGGTACCACAATTTGTCTGGACTCAAAGGCTAACATTAAGAAAACCACACCTTGCAAAACTTCTTCCCAACATATAGAAAGGATACATCTCCTTATTCACACAGTTGCCTTTCTTTGTCATTTTGAGGTTTTGTCTTTTGGTTTTTTAGGTTCTTTTTGCACGTGCCATTTTTCTTCCTTCCTCTCAGAAAAATTCATGAACTGAAACAGCCTATATTTTTCTTAATCTGTACTTATAGAGTAAAGCAACTGAGAAAAAATTTCACTCTTGGGGCTCTATTATAATGATTGCATCAAAGGTCATTGCTTGCAAACTTGTTCATTCAGGAGGATGAATTAAAGGTTGTAGGAATGGAAGAGGAGGACAGAAGAAAGGAATCTTTTAGCCTGCACCTGTACATTTTCTAACACATGTAGGACTTCTAGACATCTGCACAAACAAAGTACCAAAAAAGTCATAGTAAAGATTAAATTAAATGACTCAAAGAGTCAGGAAACCAGAAACAGCAGTGATCAATAACTGGACTCGGTGTGAGTTGGTATCTGTTGACTTCAAAGATAGGTGCATTTTAAGATCATATATAAGATTACAAGCTGTCCTGGGTTCAACATGGAGGAAACGGATGCTCCCATGTTGTCCAGCTTTCTTCTTCCCAGAGAGCTGTGGTTCTCCCAGGCTTCCGGGAAGAAGGACTACGCCTCCATGAATGAAGTCATAAAAGGGGGCGTGCGAGAACACTCGACGCCATTTTGCCATCTTGCTTCTCCCCCTCTCTGCTCTATCTGCCCTCCTCTCTATGTCGTCCGCGGCTCCTATCAGATATGCCGTGGAGGACTCCTGTAGCTTACGCCCTTGGACTGGAGAGACTGTTATCACGGAGAGAAAGGCACGTCCAAGACCTGCTAACTCCCTGACGCAGTAAAAGACTCCTTCTGCAAAATGGGTAGGACCTTCTCCGTTTTCTGCCGATTGCCGGCGGGGGTGGTCTAATGAACTGTCTTGCCCTGATGGATGAACCCAGCGGTACCCCTTGTTCCTGCGGCGGATGAAGCAGCCCCTACGCGCAGCAGAATCTGAAGGTGTTCCCCCTAAGACGCAATTTGGCTGACCCGCGGCGCAGATGTGTGTGGGGGGAGTCTGGAAGCAGCGTTTATCTTTGGCAGAAGTTCCCTATAGCCACCCCAGAAGGAGAAGAGGTCTATTTGCAGACAGGTTTGCCTCCAGGAGCACCCAGGATTGAGCTTTGCGCAGATGAACGGACGATTCTACGGGCGGACATTTGCTTTCCCCCTCCCACCCCGGCGTGGTGAGCCAGTGTGGGGTGAAGTTTGTAAGCGGCGGGAATTAGCCCGATCGGAGAGTTTATACTGTACACTTGTATTTATTCTCCCTTTTTCCTTTCTCTCCCTTTCCCAGTCCGATTTTACCTTCAAGGGCATCTCTCTCATTAAACGTTCCTATTTCTATCGCTTACCTGTGTTATCAGATTCCTCGCCCAATTAGAGCCCTTATCAAAACTCTTAATGAGCATCAGAAGTTTTCTGTGTGTTTTGGCAGGATTCCCAGCCAAAACCAGTCCGTCACATCCTTTCGGTATGGGGGAAACAGCCCCCCTTCTCAAACCACGACACAAGCTTTTGAAATTTTCTGTCCTGTCTTCCACAACTTTCCGTGCAGTGAGCAATGCAAAAGGTGACTCAGAATCTTCATAAGTGGGAGCTGGGAATTCACGATTTCCAATCAACTTGATGTTTTGGCAAACAAACGGATATTTGCAGGTAAACAGAGAATGCTAACTTTAGAGCTGCAAGCAGTACCTTTGGCTTCAAATATTTGTGCCTAAATGTCTAACTGAACTATGGTCATAACAAGATTTTGAAGTTAAAAGCATGCAGTGTCTCATTAGTTTATGTTTTCTTTTATCTGTAGTCTTCTGAGGAATTAAATAAGAAGATTCACAGAAAACCAAAATCAAGGCTAGGAATGCTGATCTAATAGCCAGCTGCGATTAACACAGAGCTGTGATTAGGTTGGCTGTTCTGCCAAAAGTGCAGCTTGTTTAATAAGTACACTTTTCCCTCTTATTCATTTCAGGGAAAAAAAAAAAAGGAAAAAGAAAAAAACCCCACAGATCTAAAGGAGCGCTATCAGATGAAGAATAACTTTTATGAAGTAGATGATTCAGCAATTCTTTCTAACCATCTCCCTCCAGCCTGAACTCCTCCTTTCTACCTTCCCATCCCCCATATCCATATTTAAAAGGAGATAATAAAAGAACACTTTAAACTACACATTTCCTGAAATTATTCTTTTATTAAAACCACTTGCAGAATTTCAAATAGTGTGGTGCATGATGCTCTTATTACATGAGCTGAAGAGATTAAAGTATTGCTGTAGATAAAGTATTCCTTTTCGAATAAATCACACACATGGACTGTTCTTTAGGATTCAGGGCAAAAGGGTCATTTTCTCTAGCTTATGGTGGTAACGAGCAGACCTTTCAGTGCCTGAGGTACAGACAGTTTACACTGCTCACCCCCAGTCTTGCATCGGGGTTCTAGTAGTGGGGTGCTTGGAGCACCATGCTATCATATATTTTACTTTAAAGAAATTAAAGCAGCTAATATTTATACTCAGGAACAACATATACCCCGAAGAACTTTGCATGAAGAGACCTTGGGGCAAATCTGTCTTTGGCGTAAATTGTAATTTTCTGTTAGAGTCAATGGAGGTATTACAGTTTATACCAGTTGAGTATTTGCCCTTTCTCAGATCATGAGCTCTAACAAAGCTGAAGTTGCAAACAGAAAATGAGTGAAGACTGATTGTGCTTGGGGTAGATGCTATGTAGAGAAAGTATATCTGAAATGATTTTAAGAATCATATAATGGCAAGAATTTAGGCATTTTCCATACACATTTGAATTCATTTGAAAATGCAGAATTTTAGGGGAGAAAAATTCACCTATTTACCAGCGAGTTTTGTTTTTTCAATCTTCTTGGTCCTTGGACTGTTTTAAACATGTACTAAAATATCTCCCTATGCAAATTTCACTGTTTGTGGCACCTAATATTCTTGAGACTGGACTAACTAAAGGAAAGACTATTTTTCATTACATATTTTGTATCTGATTTGTCTGATTTTTCTCCTAAATATACTGCAAGGGAAAAAAAATTTCTATAGCCAAAATAGAACACAACATTGTAAACAGATTATTCGAAATATTAGTGGTATAATCAAAAGAAATGGTGGAATCTGTATGAAAATAATATCAATATAAAATACTTCTTGATGTATGTTGAGGTATGTCTGTTTAGTTTCTACACAATCATTAAGGACTTTCAAACATTTTATAAAACTTCTTGAATGCTAAGATTTTATTATTAAAAACAATTGCTTAGCTTTTCAGCAGCATAAATGTGTGCATGTTATCAGTTTTATCTCTGAATTAGAGAGCCTTTCTACATGTAATTAAAATGGAAAAGACTAACAGCATCAAATAAATTAGTCAGGATGTAATTAAACTAATATTTTCTCCTTTCTTTTCTGTAGCCCATACCCCATATCTTGAGTACATTAGAGTCCCACTTCCACTTATTTTAAAAAAATAGTATTTTTTCTCTATTGGTCTCATACTCCTTTGCAAATATATACATTATCACATAATCTTTACAGACACAAATATAATTTTCTTGTGCTGCTGTCTGAAGTTTGTGGATCTATTTTCCAATCAATTCAAAGCCAACTCTCATTAATGCAATGAGAGCTTTCATGAATAAATCCCTCATTTTTCAGTGATAGAATAGATTCTTCATTATTGAATTGCAGACACTCAAGTGGGATCTATCTGCATCCAAAGAAAGAAATTCTTGATTTCTTGAATCGTAATGAATGCCCCAGTACATTTCATACCACTTCAGTTCTTCAGAACTCTGTCTAATTTCTTCAATATCTTTGATAAACCTTGGCTTTTTTCTGCCACCTTAGTTAATGAAAACTTGGGAATTATTTCTTAAGCCTATTAATTTGGGATGTTTATGCATTTTTCAAACTACTCTGAAAAGTGAATGATAACCATTGATGTGAATTACACTGAGAAAGAAAGGATATATGGGTCATCACTAACAAAATGACAAGAAAGAGTCTTTGAGTGTTGTTAATACGTTTTCTAATCAGTGGTAGATATAGTGCAAATACAGGTGGGTTATATTAAAACTTCCTTTTCTCTAAAATCATCTGGGAATTGTTCATTATTTACAAAAGCATTGATATAGAAAGTAAAAATATAAAATTAATATGGTTGGTGCTGTATACTGCAGTATACTTTCATCCACTGAATTAAGTATTTCAAACTTATCTGAAATACTTAATACCTAAAAAATACTCTGTTTATTCAGAAGATAATGTGCTTTTGTTAATGATACTCTTTTTAGTATTTGGTGCCTTGATTACAAGGCATATTTGTAATCAAGGAACCAAATATGCCCTTTTTTTATATAATATGGAGCATTTTAAATGCCTTTCATTAGTATTGTTTCATGGTAAGGTGACTGAAAAGGTTAAAATGCGGGTTTGTGTCCCATTTGGATGTAAAAATTTTTCTTATGAATGAGATTCAGAAGTCTGGAGTTCTACCCTGTATTGAGCTACAAAATCCTGTGTGATTCCACCTTATTTTTCTCTAAAATGAGTTATCTGTGGCTATAGGTCCAAGAGGTTATCCAAATGCTGCAGGTGACAAAACTCTTCCGTGCCCAGAATTTTTAATTCCAGGGACTTTATATACCTGGAATAGTTTGCAACTTTTCTGTTGCAGACCATTGCTCTATACCATGGATTGTATTCTAAAATATGTAGTCTTTGCCTAGAATGTTCCAAAGTTGAGAGTTGTCTCAGTGGCTTACTCTACTCAATATTTTGTAGTCCCCAGTGACATCCCGTTTTCCTAAGTATAGTAGACTTTTTATCTAGGTCAATTCTGCCATCTGTTTGGCAGTTACCTTTTAAAATTGATTGTCTGGATCTGTTTATGAATCACTTACCTGTTTTTTTCTTACCCTAGAAATAATGACGGAAGCAGATGTGAAACAACATAGGTACCCACAGACTTACTACGACAGACAGAAACAGTGCCGCCCATTAGCAGCCAATCTGTCTGCACTGTGTGATGTACTCAATGAATGGGTTGGTGCTTTCGTTTTTTTCTCCCTGCATCATACTTAAAAGATGACTTTTTAGTCTCTTTCAATTCAATGAATAAACTATTGTCCTGGGTTCAACATGGAGGAAACG